>NC_088923.1:7810000-7842500 GCF_038396675.1 Hydra vulgaris | reverse complement strand
TTAAACCACTTAAATTAAGTCTTCTCTGTACAGTTCGATAGGAAACATTTAATTTAAGATTTTCAACAATCTGCCTTTAGGTTATTGTTGAATTTTTTTTTTTTATCAGTGCAATTAGGATATTGGTTATTGTTGAAGTCTTAATGGGGCAACCAAGTCTTTTCTGATTTTCAGCAAAACCAGTTGTTTTATACTTTATACACATCTTCCTAACACCACTTACTGATATTTGATATTTTTCATCACATTGCTTGTAGGTTAGGCCCTTTTTTCGATCAAAAGTGACCCAAGATCTGATGTCCAATGAATATTTTTGATGATAAACTATTATTATTATTTTAACTTTTTCTAAAAATAAATTCCAAAAAATCTAGTTTAAAATACTTATTTTTAATAACTTTAACAAAATGATTTTGATGTTAATACTTTTAAGTAAATAGTTATTGACAAAGCACAGGAAATAAAAATTGCTTCAAATAAATAGAAAATATTATTAAGTGCCATTTCGAATAACCGGGAGTTTACTGTTTAATAAATAAATATGTATATATATATATATATATATATATATATATATATATATATATATATATATATATATATATATATACATATAAATATTATATATATACATATAAATATTATATATATATATATAAATATATATTTATATATATATATAATTTATACATATATATATATATATATATATATATGTAATTTATTTATCTATATATTTTAAATATAATAATAATAATCCATTTATTTAACCATAAAATATGAAAATTTACAATAATATTTATAAACTCACATAAATAAGGTTAGGTGTCACTCATATAGTTAAAAACTAGTCAATGGAGTGATACCTGAACCTATAATTATAAATTATATATATAAATAAGTTATATATATATATATATAACTTATTTATAATATAATAAGGCCCACCTAAAAAAATGAAAATGTAAAGAAATGCTGATTTTTTTTTGCTGCCAGTGATAAAACCAGATAACTCTAATATTTTAATGTCGAAAAAAAGTTTCACAATTTATTTTTTCTCTAAGTTTGGATTAGTGGGCCTATTACCCGCCGGGCCTTATTACCCACACTTACCTTATATATATATATATATATATATATATATTTTTACTTTTTAAATTTAATAATAATTATACTAACTTAATAACATTTTTTTTTACATTTGCTTCCAGACTACTAATGGTACAAGTTTTGTTTTTTGATTTAGATTCTGTATCTCAATGATATCCTGGCCTATCGATACGATAATTGTATTTTTATTTATTGCATAAATATATATGCAAACACTCACACACATAAATTTTAAAGAAAATATTTATATTTTTATATATGTATCTATAAATTGTATATGTTAAACTTTTTTATATTTATCATTGTATATTACTGTTTGTATTAAAAATTGATTTTGGAAATATTGCGAGGGCAGAGTTCAACTTAAAATTTAGTTTTATTTGCCAATTCAATATATATTATAGCCACGTTTAATTACGTTTAATAATATTTTGCGATATTTTATACAGCGCATTTAAGCGTTGATTCAACGTTATATTTTAACCTTTACTCGACGTCTTTGAGTCACGTTAAATCGACGTTTTACTAACAACGTTTCAAATCCTTGCAAAATAGACTGCTTCAACAGCGTTTATGAAACGCTTTTTAGGTAACGTTTTTTCAACGCTAAGTTGCGACGTTTATTCAACGCTTTTTATGTAACGCTTTTTCAACGTTTAGTTGCGACGCTTTTGTAACGTCATTTAGTAACGTTTTTTCAGCGTACGCAATAACGTTTAATCAACGTTTATTAAACAACGTTACATATCTTTGCAAAATCGATTACTTTGTCAACGTTTCCGCAACATCTTTTGCGACCGGTTTTCAACGTTGATTCAACGTTGTCAAGTTTGCTGGGTGGGCTTAACTAAGGTAATAATTAAAATTATATTGTCAATAATAGAGAAGAAATTTAAAATTCTCAGTACGACAGCTTCTTATTATTTTACCTCAAGTTAGTTTAATTAGAATTTATTTTCATTAGTTGATCAAGAGAGAGCTAATAAAGGTATTAGTTACATTAGTTTAGTGAATTTATTTTTAAAAAGTTAAGTAGATATTTTAACGTCTATACATTTAAGTGCTTTTATTGTTTAGACACAGAATTGAAGACTGAAATAAGTCAGTGTTTTTGCTATTAAAATAATTGTTAATAAGAATTTGTTTATTTGTACTGTAACTGGAATTTTAAAACTTCAAGTACTAAAGCTTTATTTTCTTTTTTCTTTTAGGAGAGTTGAAAAAAAAACTAAGTATAAATTATGTGATTAGTATAGTTAAATAAAGCATTTATATCTGTACATTCAGTAGTCCAAGTCAGTTGTCACATTTTAGAAATTGTCCAGGAGAGAGTAAATAGTAAAATAATTAGTCTTTATTGGCTTTTTTATTCTTGATGGTTAAATTTATGTTTTATTTAATTTGTCTTCTTTAATTTGTCTTAAGGCACATGAAATATAATTTTGACAAAAATAAAAAGTTAAATAAAAAAAGTGAAAAGTCATTTCTGAACTACAGACGTTTTTCCTTTGAACATTGTGGGGACACCAGGCCCTTTATATTGACCAAACTTTGTTTCACATTGTTGCAGGAAAACAGTCTTTATACCTATGTAGATACTGAAAAAATTAAAAAGGTCTCATACATAACTCATTTTCACAAAAAACTGGATAACCGACCTTTGTCTTCTGAGGTACAGATATTAAAATTCAAAGTGTTTTTTAGTTTTGGTTTAGTTTATAGTTAATTTTAGTTTAGTTTTAATTAGTTTTAGCTTCAGTTATCTTTTATCTTACTTTAGACAACTTCATGAAAGAAATGAGGGGAATAGGTAAAAAAAATTATAGTTAAATATTTATCTATATGTAAATATAACTCTATCAATTATTCTGAGGTATATTTTTTGTCTTTAGTGTCTGGTACAAGCATAACTGGTAGGGCTGTGTTTTAAATTTTATATTTTTTTTACAGAGAAATATGTGCAATAGGTGAAAGAATTATTTAATATAAATATGACATTTTTAAACTGTTTGCATTTTACTCATATTTTTATTAAAATTAAATTTCTCACAAGTTTAACTTTTTTTAATTTACTTTTTTTTAATTTATTTTTAGCATCCCCTTCATCCTGTGAAAATGGTGAGGTTATGCTTTATATTTTGATTAAAAAAATTGTAAATATTTTTAAATTTTATTATATCCTTCTATTTGTAATTTTAGAGTCGTTAACATTTGAGGAATACAAAAGATATCGCTCCCAACACCCAGGGCCTCTCTCGGAGAGGTCCTTCAATAAGTGGCAAAGTAATGGCGGTATGGATGAGCCATCCTTCAAATGGAGGGCTCATCCATACCGGGGTGTTGGGGAAAACCTAAAGAAAAAACAGCATCCAAAAGGTTGTAAATGTCTTCTATCAGTGAAGATATTTGTTTTGTTGCCGTTTTTTCTTCGTGACTTTTTTTTATTTTTTTTTAATTTTGTAATTTTTTTTTTAACTTGTAATTTTTTATTTTTTATAATATACTATTGTTTGTATTTGGTTTGTTTTTGTCTTTTTTAATTGAAATTTTATTTGTTTTTCACCAATTAAACTTAAATATAGTTAAATTGATTCACTACCCAATCATCATAATAGGATGCTACATTCTATTTGTTAAAAATAATTAATTGGTAGTTTAATTTATTGAAAACACTGCTTTTAAAATTTACTATAAGCCAAGACTATTTAGCTATATAAATGCAATTTATTTATATCTATTTGATTTTTTATCTTTAATGTTTTTAGTTTGGCTCCTTGAAGCATTTTTTTTTTTCTTTTTAATTAAAATATTTTAAATCTATTGTAATGTCTTTTAAATATAAATAAAGTTTACTAAAAGCCAACGTGAAATAACATCATAAAACAACACCGACAAGTTGCATCATGACAGCAGTTTAAGTATGACAACAGGCTACCAAAAAGCAGGTAAATTGTTTTCCAGTTTGTTTGTTTTATTTTTCCTTTGTCTACTTATCTGTTACAATTTTTATTTTAGATTTGTCATATGACGCATTAATGCAATATAAAGGATCAAAGTTTACATATTTTTTACAATTTGTAATACACATTAGGGTAAAGCGATTTTAAAAATTTGTGAAATTTGATTTGCCTGAGCAGCAAATCAATATCTTTTGGTGAAAAAAGAACCTTACTCTTTTTTTTTATAGTTTAGATGAGTTCTTGAGGTTCCTCTTTGGATTCTAAATTTTTGATTGGTCCTAATATTGTTTAAATTTTTTTTTTCTAAACTATATTAACTTGATACTTAAAAGAAGCAAAATAATATACTGATTTTGAAAATAATATTTGTTTTTATTAAAAAATTAAAATTGAAAAAGTAGAGTTGTTTTTTTCATCAAAAACCCCCGTCCTCGACAAAACGGGGATTTTAAGGTATATTTTTGCAAGTATTTTTTTCACTAAAAAATTTTTCTAATAAAATTATTATTTATAAAACAAGCATTTTTTTCTGCTTTTTTTGAGTCCAAGGTTGATATGGTTTAGAAAAAAAAAATCAAAAATATTAGGACCTGTCAAGAATTTGAATTCCAAAGAGGACCCTCAAGATCTCATCAAAATCAGAAAATATTTTTTTACTTTTATCTTATAATTAATAGACATTGATTCGTGTCTCAGTAATATTGGTTTTTAAACTCTTTTTTTTTTGCTATGAAAATCGCTCCACCCTAATACACATGTTTGATTGTAATTCGACTTTTTTTTGTTTGAAACGTATTTGTACTCAATTGCGAAGTTAATTATAATAAATTTATTTAGTTGTGTGCATTTATCGTTTTAAATACAATTTCTTTTTTTAAAGAAACATGTATCAAGGGGATACCAAAAAGTTAATAACTCATAAATAAATTACTTCACTTCATATTAATCTTATTAATTAAAGTTCATGTTATAAAAAATATAACAAGAATTTAGCTTTAATCTTTCGTCAATTTAAGGCATGATGAAGTGTTATTATTTTGTGTCAGTAACTAAAAATGTATTGTATTGAACTTAGTAATGTCTAGGAAAATGGTTCGGCCATACACTGATATGTCGGCCATACACTGATATGTCAGTTGTATATTACTCAAATAACGTTAAATAATTGGTAAATTAATTTATTTTAATTTTACAGATAGTTTAATTTTTTATTTGAAGGAGTTTTTCTTACAAGGTATTAGTTAAGGTATCGCAACTTTAAATTGTGGAAAACAGCCACTATAAATTAACAGACCGACCGTAACCCGTATTACGGGTTGCTTTCTGCTAGTTTTTACTATTCTTCATTAATGTGGTATTAAAATCATTTTCAAGCCAAGCAGAACTCTTTCTAATAAACTTTGCACCGGTTAGTTTACTTTGAATACATCTCTTACCATAATCAAAATAAATAAACGAAAGACTGTTGAGTCAAATAAATTAGCGAATTTTGCTTCTTGTGGCACTCATGAAGCTTTAATAAAAACAGCATTTCAACATCTAAAATGAGTAACCACAACCAAAGCAACCAAAATAGATTATTAAATCCATTTGGTTTGACAAGTGCTAAATTAATAAGAACAAAATTTAAATTAGGATATATATATATATATATATATATATATATATATATATATATATATATATATATATATATATATATATATATTATTGTTCAGTAATACGTTTTGTATGACTAAGACCGTATTATATGTTTTCCACGTTTTTAAATTTTTGTGGAAATAAACATTTTTGAGCGCAATTACAGATTTTCTGTTAGGTAAAAGTGTTCAAACGTAAAAGAAAACCAAAGTGGCGCCTATTGGCAGCCAGATTTATGAAATTATTAAAGCAAACATATATAAGCTCTAAAATATCTGAGTATAAAAGCAAGATGTAGCAATAAAAAAAATATATTGTCAATTAAAAGTAAAAGTTAGACATTAAAGTATAACATATGAAATGTGCTATAAATATGTTAATTACTTACCAATTTTAGTTAACAACTTTTAAAATCTAGATAATATATAGAGTTATAATATAATATTTTAAAAAGCGCAATACTATATGTAAATTTTATTCATTTCTATCGATTTTTTAAACAACATTTTTCTCTCTATAATTTTTTTTTCTAATTTACATTCGCGTCTACTTCAACCACAGCATTAGTATATTCATTAAGATTTTAAGTGTATATAAACGTTTTTAAATTGTTTTATAATGTCTTTATATAGGTTTGAAACCATATAGATATCAAAGTTCTGATTTTGGTTTTTATACTTTTGTCCAGTCACTGTCACTGGCAAACTGTGCGCCCTAAGCGAAATTTCTACGGCGCCCCTAGCTCAATTCAACCCCATTCAAAGAAAAGGCAAAGGGTACAATAACCGATCAGTTTCACTCCTTTATATTCGGCGCCCTGGGCCATCAATCAACCAGGCCCTACCCTAACGCCGCCACTGTATATATATCTATATATATATATATATATATATATATATATATATATATATATATTAGGGTGTTATATATATATATATACATATATAAATATATATATATATATATATATATATATATATATATATATATATATATATATATATATTAGGGTGTTATATATATATATATACATATATAAATATATATATATATATATATATATATATATATATATATATATATATTAGGGTGTATATATATATATACATATATAAATATATATATATATATATATATATATATATATATATATATATATATATATATATGTATATACATATATATATATAAATATTATATATATATATATATATATATATATATATATATATATATATATATATACATATATATATATATATATATTTAATGCCCCATCCTAATATATATATACATATATATATATATATATATATATATATATATATATATATATATATATATATATATATATATATATATATATTATATATATATATATATATATATATATATATATATATTTAATGCCCTATCCTAATATATATATATATATATATATATATATATATATATATATATATATATATATATATATATATATATATATATATATATATATATATATATATATATATATATATATATATATATTAGGGTGGGGCATAAAACCCCAAAGTCATTAAAAAAAATAACATAATATTTTTTATGGTTCTTTTTGATATGTTTATCAAAAAAATGTAATTTTTTTTCTTTAGGGGTACCCCTATGGTCGGTCCCAGCAGTCCGAAAATTAAAAAATTTATAATTTTTGAAAATAATAAGAGGGGCAGGGTCACTTACAAGTATTTTAAAGATATCTTAAGAATTATTTTTGTAGCCTGATATACCTATTTTTAGATCATGTTTTGTTTTATTGCAAAAGATGATGGAAATGGTCAGCTCTACCCATTTAAATACATGATGTTTATATTTGAGAGGTAGGGGGGGGGGGGGGAATATATTTTTTTTTCCAACATATTTTAAATAAAAAATATTTTTATATTTGCGTTTATTTTTTAAAGAAAGATTATTTTTAAGTTTTCATCCAAGGCTTTTTTTCTGTTGTCTGAAATTTTAGCCGATGATCTTCAACAACTAATAAATTAGCTTGGCTATCTTCTTCGTTTCTGAAAGTTTCAATGAAGTCTTGACCAAGTTTAATAGCACGTTCAGCACTATTATTTACAATGAGAAGACCAGTGACATAATTTTTAATTTAATATAACCCAAAAAATTTTCACAGTTTGATGAACTGATTTTAAGCTATTCTGTCTCATGTAATATCATTTTTAATAAATCAAATAAAAACCAGCTTTTAGGACCAATAAAATCTTCAATTTTTTTTAGTTATTTTTTTTTTCATTGTCAGTAAAATTTTTGGAATTCAGTTTCCCCATCTTATAACTGGTGGGCTTCGCTGTTTAAGCTCATTTAAGAGCTAATTTTTGTAGCTGATCTACAGTTAAACATTTATCAGCAAGACACATTACCACAAATCTTTCATTTAAATACCAATTGTGCTTTTTAAGTGATTTCAGTACGGCTTCTGCTGGTTTGAAACTGAATTCAGAATATTGTATCATTTCATTAATAGCTTTTAGATCTAAAGAAGGTGCTATGGCAGGGATAGGAGCTTTAATAAATCATGCAACATAAAATAGTGCTGTAAATGAAGCAATTTCATAAATCAGCTACTGATATTGTTATTTCATAAGTTACTGAATTGTGGCTGAAGAAGATCATATGTTAAATAATAAACTCCCTGTGCCATAAACCTGGCATGATGTGAAGCCATTGAAAATCGAAATTGAAATTTTGGTGTCAATCAACTTTTACCCTTCAACTTTTCAAATCAACTTTTACCCTTAGCCAATGTAATAAAGTTGTCTTTAATATTACAGGCAGTATTTCTTATACCTAATTTTTTCTGCCTCAAAATACTTCGTTTAGAAATAGAAAAATCATCTGTCATTCCAGAACTATTATTTATTAAGAGAAGCAAGAGTTGCAACCAGTGCAGTCGAATTTATTCCATATCGTAATGCTGTTGGAGCTAAATCTTTTCCTATATTTTTTGGAACAATAAGAGGAACAACGTTAGATTTTCCAATTTTTCTAGAAGGCTTTATTTTGGTTATCATCTAAAGTATTTAAAATTTTTGTTGTGTTTTTATATTTCTCAGTAACCAACTCTTTCTGTTTTCTTACGGACTCTTTTGTTTTTTGATTTTTTATTTTCATTTCTCTTTTTTTTTTTTTTTTTACAAATTTTTGTGAAACTTTATCTTTACCCAACATTTTCTGAACACGCGCTCCTTTCTGGTCGTTAAGAAAATCTGCATCTTCTCTTCTTGTTTTTATATCTTTAGTTTTATCTTTCATAATAATACCTTCACAATTCTTTTGACTTACATCAAATACCTCCTCTAGCATTCTTGAAAAATGTTCTCTTTTTAAAACTAAATTTGTACTTAAACGGTTCCTGTGTTTGTTTAAATCTTTTCTCTTCTTTTCTAATTCAACAATCTTTTCTCTAAAACAAATGTAAAAGAATGCATTAAAATTAATGTAATTTATTATAAATATATAAAATTGTATAACTTTATAATTGCTATTTATATAACATAAATTTAAAATTAGATTAAACTAAGAATTAAAATTATTTCAATTTTATAAAAACCTGATATGCTTGTCAGTAATTATAAAAGGAATTCCTGCTTTTTGCCATATATATATATATATATATATATATATATATATATATATATACATATATATATATATATATATATATATATATATATATATACTATATAAAAACGACACAGTAAAATAAGTAACAATTTAAAACAAAAAAAACAAACTTTTTAAATAGAAAAAATTGAGTATTTAGCATATAATCCATTGTCTACTCTAAATTTCAAAATAAACCATAATCGGTTAATAATATTATTTGTGGCTTGGCAAGGCTATCCTGAGCTCGACCCCAAAGGAGGAGGCGGGATAGTGAGCTCAGTGGAACTTTAGCAAATCAAAGTAGTTTCTTTTTTTTATGGTACCTAATAAAATGATTTTAAGGTGGTAGTCTACCTTAAAACCTAAATCCTCGAATTTTGTATAAAAAACCCCAATTTTTGACTGCAATATAAAAAACCTTACTAAACTAAGGAATTTAAATTTAAATTTGGTTTTGCAACACTGTTTTTTGGTCCGCGGGACCAAAAAAAGGGCGTTTACGCTGCGATAAATAACTCAAGAACGATTAAAGATACAGTTCTGGATTTTTTTGTACATCATCTAATAAGAAAGTTGAATTGGCTGAATTAAGGAAAAAAAATATTATTAAAAAGTTTTTGTTTAAATGATAATTAAAAATGGCAGCAAAATTTTGACCCAAAATACAGATTTTGAGCCCAATTAACTAAAGAACCAAAAAAGTTAAAATAATTTTTTTTAATTCAGCTAATAGATTATATATAAAAGAATCAATGTACCAAATTTCAGGTCCAACGCATTTAATTGAGAAAAGTTATTTATTGCACTGTCTCAAAAAACCTTATTTTGAGAAAAACAGAAAAAAAAAAGAAAATCCGACTCTTTTAGTCTAATTTAAGCCAAAAACTCACAAATTGCAGTAACAAAGCATTATTTTTGAAAAACAAACTGTTTCAAATCATTATTGGCTTTCGAAATGTTTTTTTAAGACTTCAAAGTTTAAAAACCACTTTAAAAACAAGAAAAGAATAAAAATACATAAAGCAATAAATTAGTAAATTGTAAATTACTAAAACGCTATATAAAATAATGTAGAAAAAATTGTATAATAACGTAGAAAAAAATAATTTAAGAAAGACAAGTTTCATATACTATTCCATCCATTTTTTTCATTGGCATCTGCAAATCCTTAACGTTGAGCTCTTTTTTTTTTCCGTTTAAGCTTGACTTTCGAAGTAGAATTAAGATTCATATTAGCGACTCTTACAAAATCTTTATTTGTGCCAAACTCTTGCGTAAATTTTCCATTATACATATTTAGCATAGCAAATGCATTTAAAACTCTATTTGTTCCCTCATTAAAATTTATGATTGCAGATGAGACACCAATTTCTAATGTGTCTCTAGGAACAAAAATATCCTTCAGACATCTTTTCCAAATAATTCCATTTAACGATTCATTGTTGTTTTGTGTTTGCCCATGCAAACACTTACTTAGTAAATCATCATCACTTAAACTAAGAAAAATTGGTTTTATTATGTCTCTTACAACAATGGGTAGTCATTGTTTTTCTTTATACAGGGCTGTACCATTTATTTTATCAGACTGGTATTTACACTAACTTTCAGGGGTTCTTGGACACATTTGGTGGCGACTATCTAATGTAAGTGCATCTGAGCAATGGTGAAGTACTGCACCAATTGCTTTTTTTAACTGGTTAACTGTTCCACCATTACATTGACGTACTGCAATTCCAAAATAATTTTGAAGTTTATTAATTTCTTTTTCGGTAAGACGATTTTTTCCAGCAGTGGTTTCCCAATTTTAGTTTATGAGTGGCTTTAAATTTACGAAGTCTGCTACCAACTCTTTTTTGTATGTGTCCAACACATTTAGCAACGTCTTGATAAGATTTTGAGTCACCGTCACCAATATAATAAGCATAACATAAATTTCTGTCTGACTCTGATGTAAAACATTCAACAATTCCAGCTGCCTCCATTGCGCCTGATGAGCTCTTATAGTTAATGCTACATTTATGTGTACTAAGAAACTCATCATATTATTCAGTGCCTTTTTTTTGTTTCCCATTTATCACATTGATGGCATACTTTAGATTTAATGCGGTAGTCAATGTATTTTCCAGTATCGCTGGAAATTATAGTTACAACACCATTTAAAGAAGAGAATCTTCGCTTTTGCCAGGTGCCATCACATTAAACTGTAATATCTGTCTTGTTCTCACCAAGACCTTGCTTAATCTCAACAGCTGCTTTATTCATAAAGTTTAGAGCAACTTGCTTGTAAGCCACTATTATATTCCTTTGAATATCATGAAATGTTTTTTTATGCATTGGTGGAGGTAAATTCATAAAACCACAAAAGGTTGTTAAAGCAGCATGCCCCTTTCCTATTTCCCTTATAGCAATAATGGATCTCATATTTACATCCGATTGATATTGCCCACAAGATTCATCATCAATTTCTTGGCTAGTGTAAACCCTTTTACTCCATGAGCAGACTAAGGCTGTACATGTAAACTCTAATAAAACAGACAGTCCTTTCTTTCTTGATAAATTTGTAGAAAGTTCAATACTCTTCGATTGACATTCAGGGCACATAGCGATTTCATCTATGATACTTTTTAAAACAAAGCTATCCAACATGATGTAACAGTGTGGAAAATTCGATTTGTTATTAGGTAATGAAGTTCGTTTTGTTGATACTGTTGTTGCTTTATGATTTAATAATGTAAGTTTCTTTGATGAAGTTGAAGCATTTAAATTACTTGTTGAAGGTATGTTATTAACAAGACTATTTTCCAAGTCAGTGTTGGGTTCAGGAGCTTTAAAAAAACTTTTGCCATGAAAACGTCGTTTTTTGAAAATTCTTGATCCTCCTTTTAAGATACGATTTTTTTTTTTTTTTTTGAAATCGCAAAATTTATGCCATCTTTATAAAAAAAAATTATACCACCTATATTTAATGATAAAATCATATAAGTTGTAAATATTTTTTTGAAAAACAGCTATCACCATCATTTTCTACGTATGTATTGGGTACGTACGTACGTATTGGGTAAAACAGTACAATTTGAAATTTTGAAAATTTTCATATTTTAAGGTAGACTACCACCTTAATGATTTTAGGGGCTTAATGACAATTAATTTGGAGGAGAGTGGGGGGTCTTCAATCCGCTAGGCACGGGGCTGATGATTTCTAACAATATTATGTAGTATAAGTATATTATTATTGTTATTATTATTAAAAGATATTAATTTATAAATAGTATTATTACTTACTAACTAAATATTAATAAATAACAATTAAAAAAAGGTTTCTATTGATGCTCCAAGTATAGAATGGATTTTATTATATCCTTAATGTTCAATTTTTCTATTGAAAAATATTTCTTTATATGTTTTAGTTCTGCTATAAGTGAGTGAACCATTCAGAATATTGAGTGCATTACAACTTTATCTATTTGAACGAAGCCAATGTATATATCTCTATTTCTGGTAGATATATTGCTATTATTGTTGTTGGTGGTCATAATATTAATCAATAATACAAAAAAAAAAAAAAATTATATAATTTTACGCTATCAATTTATATAAAGTTTACGCAATCAATTTTAAGTAATGTTAGTTAAAAATTGCTGCAGGGGGTAATACTTGTCCTATTTTGCTTATCTTGATCTCATTTTTTTAGTTTTTTTTTAATAAGTTTTGGTCAACGGTTACCGATAACTTTTCCAACAAAGTTTGCAACTAGAACAAGTAAGTCTAGTCAGTAGTGGAACATATTTAGCCGTAAATCCCTGAAAAAAGAAATTATTGATTATATTAGAAAAAGTATTAGTGTACAAGTTATACTACTTTGAACAGATGTTCAGTGTTATAGCAAGTAATCAGAAGAAGAAAGTGGGAACAATATATCCGTCTTACGACTAAATAAATTCTGAGTTTGCTTTATATTTATTTTGTTTTAGAACCGAGCCAAAATCATGACAAAACTATAATTGTTTTTTGATTATTGAAGTTCGCAGCCAAAAAAAAGTTAAGAAAGTATGATGCGGTTTTTTCATTTTATATTTTGATTATATGGTTTAATAGAGTTGTTTGTTTTATTTTTAGTTTACATGAACCTTATATGCAATAATGTGGTTAATCGTTTTATTTTCATATTATAACTATCTTTTGTATATTTTAGTACAAATATTTGTTTGTAGCAGATTAGCATCTGCGTCATGATATAATATTATATCATGATGCAGATGACTAGCGATACGGCTAGTCAACGGCTAACCACTTTTGCGGTTGCAACTCATGTTCCACTATATAACCGACAAGCAAAACTACACTGGATCGTTCAAAATACCTCTATAAGTTCACTAAAATTTTGCTATCTAATGTTTGCTGTAGAATGTCCGCTATAGAATATTTTTTTGTTATAAGTCGCATTTTATGTAAATTTTCCCGTTTTTAATTCTACGTCCGCAGTAAAAAGGGTCAGGGTAAGTGAGATGGAAGGCAAGGGGATGCATAAGTGTAACAGGATATGTATTAATTATGGCTAGGTAAAATAAATCAGCGAAGTTGTATTTACTTTGTTATATATACCATACATTTTACACAATAAATTATTCAAAAAATTCTTATCAAACTTATCAAAACAATTGAAGGTATGGTATTAATTTTTGCAATTTTTTTACCTGTCTAAATTGAAACACGTTTCAGAAGTACAGCAGAAACTATTTCTTTTATAGTATCTTATTACACAAAAAGTTTTTGTTTGAAACTTGAGTTCATACAAAATCTTGTTTGAAGAGTGAAATACTTTTTGTTTAGACGTGTAATTTTTTTAGTCTTAATTAGTCGCCTAGTAAAGACCAAGATGTACATGCCAAAGAAACCGCAAGATTTTATGCTGAGTGCCAAAGAGACCGCAATATTTCATGTTGTGTATATCAAATGAAACTATTTTTATTCAAGTGTATTGGTTCTATAATTATAAAGCTTATTTAAAATCCGAAAAAATGCCAAAAGTCATAAGCTGAATAAATGGTAAAACTGAACGGAATCTTAGCCTATTTTAGCATTTTAAATGCATCTTACAAAAAAACTTATTCAACAGTATTTATTTATTTTTTTAAAAAAAGCGTTTTTAAAATCGGAAAAAAATGATAATGACAATGATGACAAATAGAACAAAGAGTAGCATTGAGGTTTTTTAGGTCCGTTTCAGCATTTTAGATGGTTGTCACTAAATTAAATTTAAATTAAATTTCAAGTAATTTTTAAAAAGAGTTAAAGATAACAAAAAATATTTCTGTTATTAAGTCATGCTATCCAATAAAAGTTGAATATTTTTTATTTCACTTTAAATAATTAAACAATTTTCTATTATATAATTATTTATTAAATAATTATATACTACTTATTACTGACTAAATGAATAATAATTATTTTAAATGATTAAATGAGTTGATCAAATATTTATCCTTCCTTTGGAGCATTATGTAAAAGTTAATGCTAAATTAAACTCTATTTCCAACTAACTACATAGTCGTTATCTATGTTGACTTTACTCTTATAAACATTTATATCTATTTCATGTAGGTTTAAATTTAGAATGGTTTCCACACTGTTCAGCAAGCTGACTATAAACTGATTAGAAAGCTTAGATAATAGGAATATTTGGTAGATAGAAATAGTTTTTTTAAATATAGCAAATGCTAACTCATACTCAATTACAAAAGTTTGATAAAAAAAGAAATTTTTACTATTTTAAACGTGTAGAAGAGTATACTTAACATCGAGTACTATTTTGTAGTTATATACACATACACGTTGTTGTTATATATACATATATAGACATATACGCACACATACAAACATACTTACACACACGCATACACACACACGCATATATATATACATACATAGAAGCATATATTTATATGCATACACACATACATAAAAATATACATACAAGCATACACATATATTCACATATACACACACACTCACATACACATATACATACATAAACATATACTCAAATAGTATAGTATCAATCAATCGATTGTATTAATGTTGAAAGGTCATCGCAAATGACAGTCGCCTTTTTTTAACCGTTAAAAAGGAAAATTAAAATAAAAAAATAAAATAAAAAACTTAGTTAATTTGTTTATTGTTTAAATAAAGAATTCAAAAAATTTCAAAGAAAGAGAGGCGTGAAAAACAAGCCATATTATAATCATAAATAAGAACAAGAAAATAGAAAAGCACTTAATTAAAAAGAAAGTAGCAAAAAAAAAAAAAGATCCTCAAAAAAGGCGTAAAAACTGAAGGAAAAAAGAATTACAAAAAAATAAAAAAATAAAAAAGAAAAAATATTGAAAAGGAAAAATATTAACACATCATTAACTTTAATAAACCCTGATTTAATAGAGTTCAAAAAATCAAATAAGGAAAAAGCAGAAAAGATTTTTTGAAAAAGATAATGGAAAAAATATTTTAATTTTCTAGTTGTTGTATCTATCATTAATTTATAATTTATTTGCTAATATATTTTATTTGTTAAATTATCTATTACTACCCTGCAAATCATTAGTGTTTTACTTATTGGTTACTTAGTGGCATCTGCTATAAGTGGCCATCTAATAACATTCCAACATGTGGAATAAGGCTAGTCATAGGCTGACCACTTAAGGTAGCTTATGAAATCAGAAATAAAATCAATTTTGTCGAATTTATTTTTATTACTTATTTTAACCCCTGGCCAGTTTCTTAAATTGAAACAAATTGAATCCTTTATCGGAACCGGTTGCTTCTTTAAAAAAAGCGTAGTAAAATTAATAAAAATTGATTAAACAATTTTTTGGTTTTAAGTTTAATAATTTAAACAATTTATTCAAAACTTATTGTAGGATTAATATTGGCTGGGCAAAATGAAATTCTTTAAACCAAAAAGTTATACAAAAGCTTCAACTATTGTGACGTTTTTTTATTTTATTTTATCAACCAAAAAATCCAAAATGAAATGTTATTTTTGAGGTGTATGGCTGCAACCATTTATTTTTAAATTGCCTTTTAACTATTTCTCTCTCCCTTTGATTTTATCACTTATGAAAAGTAAAGAAAACATTGTTCATTGAAAGAAAACATCGTCCATTGCTCCTTGTTTAAGAAAACATTGTTGAAGAAAATATTGTTCATAACTAAGAAATCTTAGACTATTTTGCCATATCACTGAAATAAAATATATGCAGCAACTTATAGATGAGTTTTTTTGTTTTTATGTTAAATCTCGTTTCATTAAACACAAAAAACCGTGAAATCTATAACAGTATAGTTTATATATCTAACAGTATAGTTTATATATCTAACAGTATAGTTTATATATCTAACAGTATAGTTTATATATCTAACAGTATAGTTTATATATCTAACAGTATAGTTTATATATCTAACAGTATAGTTTATATATCTAACAGTATAGTTTATATATCTAACAGTATAGTTTATATATCTAACAGTATAGTTTATATATCTAACAGTATAGTTTATATATCTAACAGTATAGTTTATATATCTAACAGTATAGTTTATATATCTAACAGTATAGTTTATATATCTAACAGTATAGTTTATATATCTAACAGTATAGTTTATATATCTAACAGTATAGTTTATATATCTAACAGTATAGTTTATATATTTAACAGTATAGTTTATATATCTAACAGTATAGTTTATATATCTAACAGTATAGTTTATATATCTAACAGTATAGTTTATATATCTAACAGTATAGTTTATATATCTAACAGTATAGTTTACCCCGCAAAAAACCCTGAAAAAAAGCTATAAATCAAAATATAATTTTACGCTTATTATATAATGGAAAGTATTCCAAGATCTACGATTCCTACGCTCTAGAATATTCTAAGACGAAAAGACAACATATTACCCGAACGACAAGTTGGAAGCGGTAGGAAAGCAGTTAAGATGACAAAAAAGAAGATCAAACAATTGGAAAAATAAATCGACCATCAACATGGAATCAGTCAACGTTCTCTTGCTAAAAATTCAATGTCAATCAATCATACATATGCAAAACGATAAAGCAGAAGACAATCATTCATTATCATAAAAAAATTAAGGCTCCAAAAAGAACTCCTGAACAACAATCTCTTGTTCGTCCAAAGTGCTCTAAATTGGTTGAAATATTTCGAAAAAAACAGGTGATCATTGACAATGAATCATATTTTGGGTTAAGTAATCGTAATATTTCAGGAAACAGTGGATTTTATTCATCAGATGTTACTACGACACCAAATCATATTAAATTAAAAAGAAAATCAAAATTTGAACAAAAATTTTTTTTTTGGGTTGCAATTTCTCCAAAGGGATTGTCAAAGCAATATGTTGCACCTTCCGGTCAAGCTGTCAATAAAAAGAATGGTGTACATAAACAAGTGTTTAAGATCATGTTTGCTCCCATTTATAGAGACTGTTCATAAAGATGATGAAATAGTTCTTTGGCCTGACTTTGCATTATATCAATACTCAAAAAAAGTTCAATAATTTTTGAGGTCCAAAAATGTCGAATATGTGCCCAGAAGTCAAAATATAACGTACCAGAATTGCGACCTATTGAAGATTTTTAGAATGAAATCAAGAGAGCAGTATATGCTAATTGTTGGGAAGCTAAAAATTCGATCCAACTGAGGAATCGTATCAACTACTGCTTCAAACATGTCGACATTGAGCGCGTACATCAACTTGGTAAGGAGAGTTTTACAAGAGTTGATACAGTTTGCAGACAAGGAATGGAAAATTTGTAATTTTTTTTAATATTGCTCTATGAACATTGCTCTTTTTGAAACATCGTTCAAAACTTAAAAAATAAGTCATCTTTCTAATAGTATTTTAGAATTTAATTTATCCAGATTTTTTGAAATCACATGTTAAGTTTACTATATGTTTTTGTACCTTTTATAGAAGAATAACATAGAATAACAAAAATAACAAGAGAAATAACATTATTAGAAAAACCAGCCACAATATAACAACATTTTTTTTTTAATATATATATTTCGTCATCTTCATAATAAATTATTCACAATATTTTTTTTGAGTTAAGACGTGGCGGCAACAGACAGAAGAAAAGTCTGATCATCCACCCCCGTTGTATAATTTACATATAAAACAAAAAATAATCTATTACATAAAAAAATAATATTACTATCTCAGAAAAATAATATTAAACACTTTTAAATAAAAAGTGCTACATTATTTTTTTTTCCGAATACAATACAACTTAAAATTAAAAAATAAATAAAATACAAAGATAAGTAAAGATGTAAAGGGTGATATCGCTTTTTAACAAAAGGAAAAGTCAAAAAATAAAATAAAATAAAAATTAAAAACAAAATAGTATTTGAAATACGTCATAATCAAGTGACTGTTTTTTAAAGATCCTTTTAAAAGTTTGTTATAGAACATTATAAATATATAATTGATAAACATACAGCACTCCAAGTTTTCTTAGCAGTGAATTGGCACTGGTGTATTTATTATCATTTAATATAAGGCTTGTTATTATTTTTTTAAAATACACGTTAGTCTTAATGGAAAAGTGCTTGCCAAAGCAATCTTACAATAACTAATATAGCTATGAATAAATGAAAAGTAAACAGATTTTAAACAGTTTTTATTCAACATATATCTAGTTTTATACGTAATTCCAATACTTTTTTTAATTTTATTTTCTATTAGATTAATATGCTTCAACTTATTTGCTTATTGATTAAAACGTCTAAGAATTTAACACAGAATGTCCGTTGCAACTTTTTTTCTATTGAAATATCCAGGAGTTTTAAGGGCAACGTGTCAGAGTTAGGAAAGAGAGTGTATTTGCTTTTGGTAGGGTCCAGAGAGAGTTTGTTGGCCTTAAGCCATTCTTAAGGTTATCAAGTTCACGATTCATAGTGGTAAGGATTGTCTTAATGTTAGAGTGAGTATAAAACTTGAGTGTCATCAGCAAAAAGATTGAAGTTTAATATATTAGATGATAAGTAAATATCGTTGATATAAACAATATAGGCCCTAGAGTAGATCCCTGTGGAACTCCGCAGGTAAGGTTTTGTAATTTAGTGTAGGTTTTGTCATAAGATACACATTGTTTACGATTTTTAAGATAAGAACAAAACCATTTAAATTTATTATTTTTGACTCCATAACTTCTAAGTTTGTAAAGAAGAATATCATAGTCCACGGTATCAAAAGCCTTTGTGAGGTCAATAAACACTCCAAGAGCATAATGTTTGTTTTTAAAACCATTTAATTTTTCTTTAACTAATTTAATTACTGCATGTGCTACCCTTTTTTAAATCCGTACTGATTATTATTTAGAACTTTGTGAATTGTGAGAGAGTTCTAAAGCCTATAATTCGTTCTAGAGTTTTAGAAAAATATGGGAGTATTGAAATAGGTCTGTAATTAGATTACTTTAAGATATCACCATCTTTAAATAGTGGAACCATTCTAGCTAGTTTCAAGAGAAAAACTGGAAAAACTCCATTTCTAAATGAAAGATTAAAAATAATATGTAAAGGTATTCAATAATTTCAAAAACTTCTTTAACAACCCTAGGGCTTATACCATCATTATACCATTAAGACCTGTAGTTTTGTTTAGTTTGATCATATTTAAAGCTAACCGAAGTTCATGAGGCGATTCCTCAAGCTCATCCATTACATAGTTCACTTCTTTTAGATACGATTAAATTTTTTTTTTTCTGGTTTTATTTTGTTTGCTAGGTTTTTACACACGTTTATAAAAAAGATATTAAAACTGTTTGCAATATCTTTTTTCTCTATCTATTTTATAAAAACTCCATAACCCAAATATGTAAAAAAAAAACAAAATAGATTCACAACGGGGTTCCAAGTGCGATTAGTAGCGCAAAGTGCTATAAAACTTTAAATGTGTTTTTCTCCTTAGGCTATAGAGATTAGATTTTAATTTTTACATCTGGTGATACCTGAGACCTTGCAGATTAATTACAAAAAAAATTAAGTTTGGTACCATTTTGGATAGGTGTGAACATTTTTTTTTATTACCTTAATTATGATATTACCTCTATGGCGTTTGCTAATTTATTTGCATTATTTTTATGAAGTATATTAATTTATTTATGTTATTTCTATGGTGTATATTAACTTATTTAATTTTTATTTTCAAATCTTTGTTTAAATATTTAAATTTTAAGCAAATGATAATATCTTATTTACTTTTTATTATTCACTTGATTACTCTTTCCTTAAATATTGGTTTTTTAAATTTTTCTTTAAAAGACAACGAATTATTATCTATTTTACATTAATATTTTTTTAAATAGTTTGTTAACGATAGATATTTAAATATTACAGTTTTTGTAAATACGCGAGAATGGGGCTCGGTGATAAGGCTAAATAAGTGTTCTTCTTGCCCACCAATATTTATTTATATTTATAAGCTTCGAAGCTGTATATACTATTAAACAACAACAAAAAAAAAATAATATTTTTATTTTATCGCTTGTTGCACTTTCGTGTGGAGACTTGCTCAAAGTGGTGATATTTTAACATAAATATACAGAATATTTATAAGCTTTAGTACATACATCGACTATATTATAGCCTGCTGCTACAAAGGAGTGCTGCTACATTCATTATCTTATAGCCTGCTGCTATAATTGAGTGTTGCTACAAAGAATATCTTATAGCCTGCTTCTACAAGGAAGTGCTGCTACATTGAGTGAGAATTTGGCATAGGGCAGCAATCTTTTTTTTTATCATTTCAATTAAATTTCTAATTTTTAAAAGCTCTTCACTAACAAGAGCGCAACAAGCGAAAAAAAAAAATTATTATGGAGCGCTAAACTGTAGCTTTACCTAAAATAGAATTGTATTTGTTAAGAATTTCGTATTTTTTACCTAAGATTACCCATAGTTCTTCATTGCCCTAAAGGACAACAATTTTTTAATTTAATTTACACAGTCTGTGTCTTAAATAAATAAAGTAAAAAATAAATTCCGGCATTCCGGCCTGAAATATTATAATTCTGGCCGGAACCGAAACTCCGGTACATCCCTAGTATATAGTATCTATAAAACTTCAAAAGTGTTTTGTTTTGTATTTAAAAAAAAAATCCATTGGAAGAATTCGAACTAAGGTGCTATGCTACTGAGACCCTGCAAGCAGACCACTCGGCCGCACAGGCGTGTTTTTAGGTAAAAAAATTTAAATTACTTTTGTAAAGCATAAACTATTTTAGATACAAAAAACTTTATAATACGGTAAATAAATTCTTTAAATCGAAATTGCCGCTTTTGTTGTCGCAATGCAGTTTTTAAGTAAAATAAAACTGTAAATTTTTAAATATGTTTTAAAACGTTTTAGCATTACATAATTTCCAGTTTACATAATTTAGATATTTGCATACACTTTCGTTGACATTTTCTTACACAAAAAGTCTAGCTTATTTAACACCTACCCAACACCTACCCAACACCTACCCCACACCTACCCCACACCTACCTTACACCTACCCCACACCTACCCCACACCTACCCCACACCTACCCCACACCTACCCCACACCTACCCCACACCTACCCCCACCTACCCCACACCTACCCCACACCTACTCCACACCTACTTTTGTACTTATTCAGCTAATTATCAACCGTGCTAAATCCTAAATCTACGTATATACCTCAACATATACCTACGTATATATCTAAATTTATAGCTACGTATATACCTAAATATATATATCTGCATTTGAAAAATAGGACGAGGAGGATAGTCCTATTTTTTATAAGTTTTTTTTATCAATAAAATTAGGTTGGGCATCTGAAACAGTTAAGAAAACTGTAAAAAATGTCCTTAGCAATGACCCGTTTATGTAATTTTAAAAAACGTAAAAACTTTATTCAATGGATCGTCATTGTTCTTTCGTCGAATTTTATTGGTTTTTGATTTTATGTAACTGAACTGTACGCTTGTAAGGTAACTTTTTAGCCTGACCTAATATTTAAATACATAGTTATAATTGTGGCTTTATATTAAAATTGACGACAATAAATGAAAAAAACTTGATTGATTCAACGATTGAATCTAATTTTAGGCAAAATAAAAAACAGTCTATAAGCAACAAAATGTTTAATAATTAAAACTACTACTTTTATTGTAAAATAAACAAAGAACAACAATAATTCAACTTGAAAGCTAAGAAAAATTTATGAGCTCTTATTTACTCGGAGATCTTGCTTGAACAACACGTGAGCTTTAAGAAATGTGTTCAGAAAAGTCTTGTAACTACTCAAAAATGACGTAATACGTGGGTAAACGGTAAACGTTAACTGGAGGATTAATATTTAGATGAAAAACGTGCGAATAGACACTCAAAGAAAATAAATCGTACTGTTTGTGAAATTAAACAATATTAATACGTAATAAAGTGTTTTACTCAGTAAAGCACATGACTTAAAATGCAGCAAAGTACAATACTCAAATAGAAAAAATACTCAAATGTACACATTTAAAAAAATACTTAAAAAGCATACAAAAAAACTTATTAATAACAGTAAAGCGAGTAAATGTAATTTTTTACTTTCCACCTCTTTATATAGGCATATATATATATATATATATATATATATATATATATATATATATATATATATATATATATATATATATATATATATATATATATATATATATATATATATATATATATATATATAAATATATATATATGTATATATATACTTATCAAACAGGTTTATCCCAAGTAGCCTTTAGTGATAAGCATTCGTTCAAATAAAATTAAAAAAAAAATAAAAGTTTTTCGTTTGAACTTTAGCCTCTGTAAAAAAAGTAATTATACAACTTGAATCAAAACTTTTTTAACCGTTTAATGGCAACATTAAACAGTTAAAAACTCAATGTTATCTAATCTCCTATCGACAACCGATCTTATGTGAACTTATATTATTTCCGATAGACAAAAAGATATATGCTAATGATTGTTATTGTTAAAAAAGGCAAACTGTGATTGTCTTTAGTATATATTTAATTTGTTTTTTTGAAGAGAGGGGATGTTTATGCAGAGCTATAAGTTTTAATTAAAAGCTTTATTTGTAAAGGAATATTTACTTATAAGATCAAGTTCACAATGAGATCAATTTCACTATAATTCACTATAAAATTCAATATTTATCAATAAATAAACACGCAGATAAACAGAACTATATTCAAATAAATAGAAAATTTTTTTTGTTATAAACATTTTTAATATTAAGTTGATTTAAATTATTTTTTAAATTACTATTGAAAAATGTCAAATAAAAGGAGAGTTATTAGTGACAGTGAACTTGATCTTTCTTCAAAAGATTATATCATCATTGCGAAACTTCAAGAAGGTAGTAATGGAGGTGATCATTGCTTCAATATAAATGAAAAAGAAGAGGTGACATGTAATGGTTGCTTAGCTGACGAAAATTCAATATTTAAAGTTTATACTGCGTATTTGGAAAATGTAAACAGCAAAGTATGTGTATTTCATTGTATTGCCAAAGATTTAGTTGTTGCAATCTCTGGAAATAAAATATGCTCTAAAAAACCTTCAACAGACTATAAAAATATCCAGAATGTTATTAATGTAGAGGATGTTGATGAAGAAACGTTATTTGAGCAAATTCCAGATAAAAATGATCCAATCTGGTTTTCATACAGTTTGTTTTGTAATAAAAAGAAAGTTTTAAGATTTGACCATGATGGAATTGCATTAAATCCAGATAATGTATGTTCTATTAAGGAGGAAAGTTTGTTTCAACCATTTCCTGCATAGTTTACACTAACTTACTCCTGAATCTTAGCGAGTTAAAAGCATTATACTTTTTTTATTTGTAATGTTGCATTATTACATGTAATATAATTTGTAATGTTGCATTATTGCATGCAATATAATTTATAATGTTGCAATTGTAAAGGTAATCACAAAAACTTAAATAAATATTTCAGTGGCTATAATTATCTAGTTTTATTCATCTATGTTCAAACATTATTACTTTTTATTATTTGCTTTAAAGCCTCAGTAAATCTATGCATAAATCGTGTCTATCTTTATTAGTTTAACTTATACGCCACAACAGTCAAAACTTTGTCTGTTACGACATTGGGGAAAGACATGTTTAGGGTGAGGGGCTGAAGAACCATGAGCAAAAAAAGAATCGTGTTTTTACCTTTTGTGATATAGTGAAATACGTCAAATATGTTTCATCTATATTACATCAACTCAGACCGTCATATACATTATTGAACTGGCTTTAAATAAAGTCACCTATATCCTTAAATTAGTGCTTTATTTCCAACCTTCTTTCTGTTCCTTTAAGCAAATGTAAATTTTTAACGATTAAAAAGCAATGTTTGAAATTGAGTATATATGAGTATATAATTGAGGACATATAAATCTGAGCTGAAATCAAAAGGTAGGATACGAACTTTTTTATTAGTTTTTAAAACTATAAGTTGACAAAACTTAACATAAAAGTTATGTTTATAAACAAAACCTCAAAAGATCTAACGCAGGAGAACATTTTTGCAAGCGTTCCCGCTCTGCAGACAAATCATTATTAGGGTAAAACACCTAGTGTTCGTCTTAGTCTAATATAAATTTTTTTTCCATAAATTAATAACCTCTCGGTCTTAGCCAAAGATTGAAAGTCGGTCTTTACGATGCCTCAAAATAAATAATTTTTGTTAATAATTAAAAGAGCTGAAGCCCCCAAAAAAGCTAAATAGCAACCACTAGCAAGAAACATATGTGTGCCATCTCGGAAATATATACTTTTGCTAGCGTTCGCCTCGATCAATTTAAAAAAAATAATTTTTTTTCTATTTTCTAAAGATTAATTTTCATGTCTAAATTACTGTTAAGGGATCAAAGTTTTATAGACACATCTTTTTTTTTTGACATTTTTTTTTAGTATAATGTGAGCAGACGCAATTTACACTAGAAATCTATGGTGATATGATTGCGTAGAATCTAAAAAAAAGAGAGAGAGAGAGGTAGAGAGAAAATAATATTAACAGAGTGCGCATAAAAAGTTTTTAAGTAAACTAACTTTTTATAAATTTAATGAAACACCTTGCTGAACCTAGCATAGAAAAGTCAATTTAAAATCGTTCCTGAATCTGAAACCTACCTAATCAGATGTTCCTACCTGATGCTATTGATAACTACTGCTTTCTTCTTTTTTTGTTCTCGCAAACTCATTGGTTTGAATCTGGCTTCGCCTACACAACTTTCTTTTTGACAAAGGATTTTGACTTTTTTTCCATCTTAGATGCATTTGTTCATTCTTTCCATTTTCGCTCTTTCTGTTTGTTTTGCTCTTTTACTACCATTTTTTCCCCCAATGTTTCGTCATTTATAAACATTTTACAAGCCCCTATAGTAAGTGCAAAGTATTTCTTACAAATTTCTCATTATATAAATTTACAAACACTCGTTATATAAAGTTAATACATAATTATACAAGTTAATACATAATTACAATAAAATACGGTTAACTGCAACAATAAAATAAATAGATAAAGTCAGAAATATTAAAAGATTTTTTTTACTTAAGGGTGGAGTGCAAGAAGCGAGCTTGAAATTTGAAGTCATACTTTAACCCAAAATTTGACTTGAGCAAATGCAAAGAGCGAACTTGAACTTGAAGTCTAACTTGAAAACTCGAGTCTGAATTGAAAACCGGCCGTTTTCAAGCCAACTTGAAAGCAAAAATATATTCCGAATTGCAAGAAGCGAACTTGAAATTTCAAGTTATACTTTAAATCTGAAGTCTGACTAAAGTGTTATGCAAGAAATAAACTTGAAATGAATTCATTCTTGAAAAATCTGATTTCAACTCGTTTTTTTAAGTTTGGTGACCAGTCTTGAAAGCAAACTTGAAATAAAAAAAACAAATCGCCATTATCATTTTGCATAATATGCGGTAAAAAGTTACATAGAATTTGTGTCAACTTAATCAATTAATTAGTAAATTACTAATGAATCATTATTTTATACTATATAAATACATTTCACTAGTACAACAACTGTCAACTTGGCGGACGTGTAAACGGCGCATCCCCCTAAGTTTAAAACACGTCGAAAATGATACTTTACTGACCACGTAAAGTTAATTAAATTAATTAGAGTGCAATGACATCAATAGACCATAGTTGATGAATGCAGTTGAATCTACATGCTTTGACTGACCCTAAGGAATTGACACAACGAAGTATGCATTTATTAATTGACCATTAAGATTGGGACATTAGTAGTCATGATTATTAGTATTTCATATTGGTGCGTTGTTTACAGGTCCGCCGTCAATTGTATGTTGGTTTTATGCTATTTGTTCATTACAGGTGAAAAAGTATTTATATTATCACTATAATTATATTAAAATAACTAATATATATATATATATATATATATATATATATATATATATATATATATATATATATATGTATATATATATATATATATATATATATATATATATATATATATATATATGTATATATATAGATATATATATACATATATATATATATATATATATATATATATATATATATATATATATATAAAATATATATATATATATATATATATATATATATATATATATATATATATATATATGAATTCATTTGTTTTATGTTTATTAATATAACATACACTCTTATACACAATATCTACACTCAAATCAAAAAAAAAAATATATATATATATATATATTCTTTGAATTGCCAAATAATTACAGGCCCTTCAATAGGAAATTTGTCGGCTCGTATTCAATGGACTAGATGTGTTCACAGATCACGAGATTTTACCAACTCAACCATTAAATAGGTTTAAACACGCGCATCTGCACACCCATGCTATAGGGGACAACACCCCATATCATCAGCACTGGTGTGACAGTGGAATGTTGTTTGGGAATTTGTTTGCAATATTGCTTTACAAATAAAATCAAAAAATCTTATAGACATTGTATCTTGCTTTACTCACATTTACAACATTGCCTTTTAACAAAATGATCGTTAGGTAAACGATTAAATGTAAAATTATAACGAGGAAAATGGTTCCAAAGCATCAACGAGAGGTTTTGTAGGAAAAATTCTTTTTATAAATACTTAACTTATCAAAGAATAAAAACAATTATAATCGAAAGGTATCCAGAAAGAAAATCTTTTTTATTGATAAAGTAAATGAAGAATTCAATCTGAAAAAAAAAGTATTATCTTGGAAATAAGAATAACATTCAAAAACATAGAAATGCTCTAATAAAATAATCCTTATAATTGTGTTTATTAAAATTGGTGTATTAATTATGTAACAATATTTTTTGAAATTTTTTTTAATGTCATAATGCTTTTGTTATCTTTTTGGCTTTTCTGGTACCTCAAGTTTTCTGATAATATCAAAAGACCTTACTTCAAATATGAACTTCTGTGACTCATTTGATCATTTGCTATATAATAATATTGATATTGTAAAATGCTATATGTAATAAGCAAAAAAGAAAGTTTAGTTTGCTTTGTATTAGTAGTTGTATCCTAAAAATGTACTTAAAATTTTTAAGTTTTTTAAAACTTAAAAAGTTAAATTCTAAAATTGCATTATCCCCATAAAAATTTAAAATAGAATTAAATGATTTTGTGGCAATATTTGCAAAATGTTGTCTCTTGTTAGTTATTTAGGCCAGTTTCACCAGTCTTCTTTCCCTCTCTTTTACCAAAATCGAAAAAAAAAAGGTTTATTTAGCCGAAATTAATTGTTTATATAATAAACTTTATAAATGCAAAAAAACTTTTTTATCCAATTCATATATTGACCAAATGGCCACACTCTTCCTGTCACATCAATGATACAAGTCAGCTCAAACTGAGGGGCAATTTTTTTCATAAGCATCCTTATTTGACATAAGTTTAAACATAATTGTTTGGAGCTTGCTTGGTGTTTGGAGGTCAGCTATCTCAAAGAGCATAAAATGCTGGATCCGCCTCTGATCTATACAGATTTTAACCCTATCGTTCTGTCGCTGACTTGTTAACCGTTGTAACAAAAATAGGTTCCGTTGTAGTTAGAGGCTTCGGCTAAATAGAAGGTAACACGAGCATGTTCATTTTGATCAAGTGTTTTTTAATAAATTACCAAGTTTTAATAAAAATATAAAAAGTAAATTTATTATTTTTGTAACGCTTTTTAATTTATTTTTGTAAATAATTTAATTATTTATTTTAATAAGTTAATAATTTAAAGTAAATAGCTGAGAAATATTATTTAAAATATATAGTTATTTTGCTTTATTTAAAAGGTTTTCCCTTCTCAAACACTCTGCCGGTATTGGTTGCAAAGTTTCTTTAACCGATTGCGCCTTAAAATCAACGCCTTTTAAGTATTTCAAGTTTGACTTTCTCAAGCGCGACTTTGAAATTTTCAAGTTTCGTTTACGCATTTGCTCAAGTTTCTTTTTCAAGTCTAACATGACAAAGTCAGACTTCAAAGTTCAAGTCGAATTTCAATCAAGTTCGCTTCTTGCATTCCACCCTCAAAATACAAAAATATGTTTGCGCCTGGTAAATAAAGTATATACTGATTAAGAATATTTTTAAAACAATTTATTGAAGTTATAATTTTCATATTTTCATCAAGAAATATGTTCCACAAGCAAGGTCGTTCATATGAAATTGAGTAATCGAATGTTTTAAGAGTTGACTTAGGTGAGTTAAAGTTATAGATAGAGCACTTCGTTAAGTATTTATGATTAATTTTCAGAAATCGGGTAATAAAGGATTTTGGAAACATGTCATTTCGATATTTAAATACGAATAACAAGTTTTGGAACAGCTTTAACTCATAGACTTTAGGAGCTTTAATTTTCCGGAGTAACGGCTTGGAGTGGGCGCATATATGCACATCACATGTAATTCTACTGGCTTGTTTTTGTTTATTAATTGTTTTTTTCAATGCTGAAGGGTAAGTACTTGCCCAAGCAATAGTGCAATAGCTTATGCAGTTATGGATAAAAGAGTAGTACAAATCTATTAAACATTTTTTACTTTGTAGGTGTTTTTCTTTATGCATAATGCCTATAGTTTTAGAAATTTTGTTTTCAACTAGCATAAAAGGATTTTTCCAATTAAGATGTTCATCAAATATTATTCCTTAGATTTTAAGTGATGCAATTCTGTTTACTATATTGTTATTTATTGTAAGCTGAGGAAGTTGCAGAAGCAAGATATCAGATTTAGGTTATTGATGAAGTAAAATTTACTTATTTTTACTGATATTCAAAGAGAGTTTATTTGATTTGAACCAATCATCAAGATTTTCCAGCTCACATTTGACTGTAAAGAAAATTGTTTTTATGTTGGAATAGGCATAAAAAATATTAGTGTTATCAGCGAGAAGAACAAAATTAAGCATGTTTGAGGATAGGTAGATATCATTTACACAATTGAGAAACAGTAAGGGTCCAAGAATAGAGCCTTGAGGAATTCCACAGCTTATTGTTTCTAACTTTGTACACGTTGATACATAAGATACTCCTTGTTTTCTATTTTTAAGGTAACTTTGTATCCATTTTAAGTTGCTATTTATTACTCTATATGTTTCTAGTTTGTACAAAAGAATTTCATGATCAACAGCATCGAAAGTTTTCGACAAGTCGATGAACAAGCCGAAAGTATAACTTTTTTTAGCATACCCATCCAGAATTTGACAGGCAAAATCAGTTACTTCATGATGCGTTGAATGTCCTTTTCGGAAACCAAACTGTCGCTAAATAAGATATTCTGTTTTTCAAGATAACTGTATAGTCTGTTATACATAATACGCTCAAACAACTTTGAAAAACAAGAAAAAATAAATATAGGTCTGTAGTTAGATGGTATAGAATCTTTGCAATTTTTGTATTTAGGGACTACTCTTTAATTGACAAGAAAATATACCAGTCGATATTGAAAATTTGAAGATAAACAAAAAAGGTAATTTAATAACATTAAAAACAGCTTTTAGAACATTAACATTAATACCCTCAAACCCGGCACTTTTATTTAAAGGACGCCTGAAGTTCTTTACAGACAGTTCCGACTGATCCATTACATAGTGAGTTTTTTTAAACAGGATTTTTTTTCAGCAATTTCTTTCTTATTAAATATTTCTTGGTTCAAGTCTAGCCTTAATCTATTTGAAACGGCGGTGTTTTTTGAAATTGTTTTATTCCTATAACTTCTTTATTTACTTCCCATGTGTTTTTACTATTTCTTATTGAATGTTCTAAGAGGTTAGAATAATAAATTTTTTTTATTTGCTTTTTTATTCTTTCATTTTACCATTAGCGTTAGGGTTTCCAATCGGTTATAACCAGTAACCGCCAAACCGATTTAAATAAAAAACCGCCGGTTTTCAAAAACGGTTCTGGCGGTTTTTTGTTTAATGTCTTTTGAATGTTTATTTTTTTATAGAAAGGTATAAAAAATCAAGTTTCTAAGTAATTAATTTTTATTTTATTATTTATTTTGTATTTTGCTGGAAAGCTTAACATGTCTTTTCATTTTCAAAATTATATAAGTATTCCAAAAAATATGTTCGAATATCGAATAAAACACGCAAATATATTCGATATAAAGTATTCAATTACTCAAATATGACCTATTTTTTATATTAAAACTTTTTATTCCTTAAAAAAACATACGGATTTTTTAAGTGTATACTTTGGTTCAATAAATTATTAACGTATAGATATTTAATAAAAATAATTCACGATGATGCTTCTATTAATTATTTAACTTTTTGAAAATATAATTATCATCCATATAAATCACGTCTTCAGTTTAGAAATTTGCTGCCCAGCGTGAAATTCCAAAATCAAGAGATGTTGTAACATGCTCCGGTGGATCCGCAACTACTTCGTGGCATCATACTCTGCGTCATGGAATTACTATCAATAGTCCTTCGACTGGAGAATCAAGCAGCAGCTCAAATCCACCATAGGAAAAAATAATTAAAACCATGGACAGTTATTTACAAAAAACAAGGCTTTAAGAAATTATAGCTGATCTAGCTACAGATGGCGTTTCGATTAATATGATAACTATGATAACACGGTTATAAATTTTATCGATTAATACGATAAAATTTATTCGCTCATCAATTCAGCAAAAAGAAAAATCCTCTTCCTAAAAGTCCAACAAGAAATTATTGAAAAAATTCAAATAAGATATAAGTTCAGCTTAACGCATAATAAAAACAGATCTTTGAGGCATAGAATATACATTGGTGACAACCTGCATGAAAGCGAATGTAAAAAAATCTATTAAACTGGACTCATTAGGATTTACGGTTTCTGTCCAGCTGAAAGTTTAAGACAAATATTAAAGATAATTTAAATTCATTTAGTGTCTGAAGCTTATGCAATCAAAGGACATTGTTGAGCAGTTTTGCTTTAATCAAGCTATTCATCTTGGTGTATGCAATACATAATTCATGAAAAATAAAGAAACATACGTACCAATTCCCAAGGCAATGGACAATGATTCAGAAGAGGATGAACATGGAATTTACGATGATAATTTTAGTTTTGAATGAGTAAACAATTAGATTAATCTTGACTACCCTAAAATTTTGAAGAATCCACGAAAAGTTGTAAAATTCATAAAATGTCATCAGTTTGTAATAAAATTTTTCAGAAGTAAGTTACTGAGGAATTCGGTAAAGAAATCAAACTGCATCTAGATGTTTTTCATTGTTAGAACTCACTTTTTTTATTGACTGCGCTTTTGTTAAAAACTAAGAAATATTTATTCATGATATTTACTGGATTAAATGCTCTTGATGTAATAAACAATCTAGATTTTAAGTCATTAACTCCATTACATGCCGCTTTAGAGCCAGCATAAACGAGCTGTGGAATTCCTTAGCAGAGAAGATGCAACGTTATCGACAGCAGATACAGTTCTTGAATTCATGCTTGCTACTGATCAATACAAATGGCTTAAGCAAGAGTTTTTGTTGTACCGAAA
>NC_088923.1:7667500-7805000 GCF_038396675.1 Hydra vulgaris | reverse complement strand
GCCACTTCATTAAACAACAAAAGACACTAATTTAAAGCTAAATACAAGTCGATAATCCGGACATTATTATAATAACCGAGACATGGTTTAATGAGTCATCAATAATAAATTTAGACGGTTATTTATGCTACAAAAAAACAGATCAATAGGTATTGGTGGAGGGACTGCAGTCTATGTAAAAGAATTTATTATAACTGCAGGTAGCTGTTACATAAATGCATGCAAAAAACTGTTGAACAAGTGCAGTGTAGTGCCAAGCTATCAACAGAGAACCACATACTTCTGGGTTGTTTTTACTGGCCACTAAACAGCACACCTGAATTAAACGCAGAATTAAACCAAATTATAAAATCTAATGGTTAACAAAAAGTTCACTGGTATGTTTGTAGCTGAAGATTTCAACTACCGCAACGTGGAATGGTCTGACAATCTGTGCGTTAGTGTTAAAGGTAACTTTTATCAGAGCTTATACTTCGTCGACAATTTAAACAAAAATTATCTCCACCAGTGCGTGTCCGAACCAACGTTTCAGATTTAGGATGGAAAACATACAAACATTCTAGATCTTGTAATAACGGATGATGTTGAAAGAGTGATAGACATGGAAATGGGACCACCACTAGGATCAAGCGATAAGGGACACAATGTAATTCAATTGAGTATCATCACAAACAGCACCATTATAAGAGAATCACAACAAATCATATACAGGAAAGGTGATAATACAAGAATGAATGCAGCACTAGAGCGTATTGACTGGGATAAGGAGTTTGCAGGAAAGTCAGCAAATGAGTGTTATGAAATCTTCTTAGAAAAATATCACAGAACGTGTCAGCAATTTATTTTGCCCAAACAAAACAAAATAAAAAGTACAATAAAAGATCTAAGTACACCGGCTGAAGTTAGGCGACTAATACGTCTTAAAAAAACACTGTGGAGTCGTCTAAGAGCAACAAGTTATAAATATATATATATATATATATATATATATATATATATATATATATATATATATATATATATATATATATATATATATATATATATATATATATATATATATATATATATGTATATATATATATATATATATATATATATATATATATATATAGGCACACACAATAATAACTTTCTATGAAAAAAGATATTGCTAAAATCAAGAGTATTACTATTAGTTTGAGAACAATTAAGAGAACGCAGTGTTATGACTTTGAATTAGTTGCTAGAAAACCAGCTAAAAAATCTTTATTAACTTTATTAAAAGCAAAATTTCAAGCTAGGATTCAAATTTGTAAGAGTTTAAACAACTAGACACAAGAATAGTTGGAACGAGTAATTTTTTATAGACAAAAGTACGTTTTAACAAATTAGAGACACGGGCGATAACTATGTTAGAAGACCTATGGGAGAGAGCCTGAATCCGAATTGTACCATAAAAATAGTTCACCATTAAAAAAGGAAAAAAAGTCAATGCACAAAAGTGTCTATGAATGTTGAAAGTTAAAGCAAAAAGTATAAAGAAAGTTAAAATCTGCTTATGGATTAATAAGCAAAGTTTTGGTAATTCAAAATGCTGGTTTTGAATTACCAAAACCAGCATATTTGAGCAAGATTCAAATTCACGCGACAAACATACGAAATAGTTAAAAAGAGGTTTAATGAAAATTCTAATTTTATTAAATTTATTAGTTTAATGATAATAAATATTGAATTATTATTCAATTGGTTTTGCGATAACATTAAGTTCATTCGAGCTTAATGTTATCGAGAACTGTTGGAATATTATGAAGCAGAAAGTTGCAGCAAATCAGCTAAAATCTATAGAGCATTTCCAAAAAGTGTGGACTAATTAAATCATACAAAAATTTTGTAAAATATTAGTGCATAGTATGTCAAGAAGAATACAAGCAGCGCTTGATAACAAAGAACATCCGACGACATATTAAAATAAAACTAGTGTTGTTATTGATCGACTGTAAGTTAACTAGTCGAACTTCGAAATTAGTCGACTATTAAAATGTGAGTACTAAAAAGCTGGGAACTGGAAATGGTAGGCAAGCTAATTGATTTATTAGATCTAATACATGATTTTTGAAAGATTTTGAGAGGATCACAAAGTTCCAAATATCGAAAATGATTTTAGTAAATAAATGTTTGTTCTTTTGAAATCATGTACTTTAGCAAACTGTTAAACTATTTGAATATTTAGATTAATTATAAAATTGATATTCGGATATTCGAAGAACTCTAATATTAGAATACCTCAAATAGTGTTAAACCTTATTCTAAACCTATTTGAAAAAATCCTAAAACACACAAGTTTTTCAAAATTTTGAATTGGAATAGCTAAAAAGTAAATTATAGTCTACTTTTTAACATTACCAAATTTATGAATTTATACAATAAAAATTTAATGTTTCCAATCTATAAAAAAGTTATTGTGTCCAATCTAATAGCTTTATAGTTCCTCTCGGATCGATATTAGGACCCCTCCTATTTCTAATATATATTAATGATCTACCAAAAGCATCTAACCTAATGAAAATTATGTTTGCTGATGATTCTAACTTATTTCCTACTCATAAAAACACTTTTACACTTTTTAGCAACATGAACATTGAACTTGCCAAAATTTCCGAATGGTTTAGATTAAATAAACTATCATTAAATATTGATAAAACTAAATGGATTCTTTTTCATCCTTATTATAAAAAGCACCAGCTGTCTAGCAACTTACCCTTACTTTTTATCGATAACATACTTATTAAAAGAGTTCTAGTAACAAGATTTTAAAATGTATATATCGATGAAAATCTTAATTTGAAAAGCCATATTGCTAACTTGTGCAATAAAATTTCGAAGAGTATAGGCATTTTGTACAAAATAAGAAACGTTCTTGATAAACATTCACCTTAATTCAGTTATATTATTCGTTAATTCATTCCAATATTAACTATGCAAACATTGCTTGGGATAGCACTTATAAAAGTAAACTAAACCTCTCTATCGGTAGCAGAAGCATGTAGCACGCCTTATAAATTTCAAGGACCGTTTTGGTCACCCCAGGCCTCTTTTATAACGTATGAAAGCACTCAATATATATGAGTTAAATGTTTTTAATATTCTTTGTTTTATGTATAAATGCAAGACCCACCTACCACCCGTTTCTTTTTGTAACTTGTATTTACAAAGAGTTGGAAATAAATATATTTTAAGGAACGATAATTTAATTCGTCAACCATTTTCTCAAACTAATTTTGGAAAATTTTTTATTTCATTTCGCGGACCATTTTTATGGAATAGTATGGTTCTAAATACTTCTAAAGATTTTTCTCAAGAATGTAATTTTGATTTTTTTACACAAAATCTTAAAAAACTCATTTTTTCAACTTAAAACATACTAATCTACTTTTAAATATTAGTATAATATTGGCGTTTTTGTCTTCAGAAGCGTGAACATTTATTTATATATTTGGCAGTAGCTTGGTGTCTTTTGTTCTCAGAAGCGTAAACGGAAATATGGTAATTTGACTTAACACACAGCTATAACCATCGTATTGCTATCTAGGTCCTTTTGCACAACTTTTTGAACAATCTGGAAATGTATTATATTCAGTCTGGAAATGAAATTAAGTTATATTGATTATATTCTGTGATATATAGTGAATAATATATAGCGAAAATTAAGATTGAGTGATTGTTTTCAAGTAAGATTTAGTATGTGCAAGTGATTTATCTAGTAAATTATGGACATCATTGCATGAGTCAGCTGTTCGGAAGACATAGTAATTTGATTGATGCAAGCCGTAAGCACCATTACAACAGAAAAAAACCATTAAAAAAAAACAAAAAATGTTCTAACATTTTCAATAGCGGTTTCTCTGTGACAAGACCTGATGGTCTTCTTTGAGCATCCGCGTTACAAATATTTATTTTTATTATTTATTACTTAATGATATCTTCACTTGTTAACTTTTCTTTTTTATATATATATTTTCGCATCTGTATCATAAATATTGTAATAATGAACAAGAAAAAAAATAAAGTGTAACTGCTGGCAATCTTCACAATGTCTCCTGCAAGGTATGAATACTAGTTAAAATATAACTTATATCAGCAAGGTTAAAAATTCATCACATAACGAAGCTCTCGTTTAAAGATCTCTGGTATAACCATAAAAGTACTTTTTTATTCAAAAAGAAATGTAATTCCATCAAATTTTCTAAATAAATTTTGGAAATCAAAAGCAAAAGTTTTTAATTTTTGAACTATTAAATAAACAAATCTAGCTAATATCAAAAAGCCGTCTTAAAAACACTTATGTCATCAACAACTAAGATAACACTGTAAAGTATTTTTGTATAAAATATTTTTTACGTTACGGTTGTTTGGAATAAACAAATTCAATTCAGGTCAGTATGCCCGTTGATTAAATCAGTTTTGTTTTCAATTTTGAATTTTTGGATAAGGTCACCACGTTTTCGTCTGCCACTTAGTGAAGCTAATCCGAGTTTAGCACATCTTCTTTCGTAATAAAGGTGCTTTAATTTATGAGGTATTTTTGTGACACGAGGTGTATTTTTCAATTACAGTAATGTCTTTTTTTAAATTAGGGCACCAGGCTATCACAGTATATTCTAAATGTGGACGCATATAAGTTGAATAGAGGTTTTTTCAGACTATTATGTCTTTGCTAAAGGTGTGCTTTAAAATACCTCAGATTTTATTACCCTTAGCAGCAGCAGTGAACGCTTGATAATTGTACTTTAGATCATCAGAGAGTTGAACAACTAGATATTTTTCCAATGTTGAAGTATCCAACCGGGTTTTTTTGACTCCACTATTGGAGTTGTTATCATTAATGAAATAGATGTGAGGGACAGATCTGGATTGATTGATACGCATAAACTTTACATTTATTGATTTTAAGTTGCATGAGTCTTATTTGGGCCCATATGATAATCTTATCAATATCAGCTTGCAGATAAAGTGTGCTTCCTAAAGTGATAGCTATACTGAGGACATTTGTGCCATCTGCATGATATTATCTTTACTGCTAATGTGTTCTGGTAAATCATTAACATAGACTATAAATAGAGTTGGATCCAGAACTGAGCCCTGAGGAACTCTACTGAAGGAGTAGCCTGATCCCAATCGGATGCGACATTTCAAAGGATGACACGCTGTGTTCTGTTGGAAAGAAAGACACTAATCCAATTTAAGATATGGTCTTTAATTCCATACAATTCAAGCTTCATAAGTAACCTTTTTTAAGAAACTTTTTTAAATGTTTTTGCAAAATCAAAAAATAGGGCATCAAAAGGTAACTTTTGTTAGGCAGTATAAGTTAAAAAAACTGTGGTTTTAAGTAAATTTGTAATACAGAATTTTTTGCTGACAAATCCGTGCTAATATTGGGAGAGAAGATTGATAGATATTAGGTGATACATAACTTTATATTTAACCATTTTTTCCACTATTTTACAAGGTATAGAAGTAATTGAAATTAGTACGTAGTTTTTTGGGTCAGTCCTGGATCCGTTTTTGAACAATGGAGTTACATTAGCAACAAGCCATGCTTTTGGGATGATTGCTTGTTCCATTGACATTTGGAAAAGTTCATGGTAAGCGGAGCTGCTATTGTGTTGGCGCAAGCTTTAAGAACAAAAGGGCTTAATTTATCTTTTTTAGTAGATTCATAACAGTCAAGTGCCTCAAGATGTTTGTGAACAGATTTATAATCAAATGAAATGTTAAAAAGAGAAGCAGAAATGCGTTGAGCAAATTAAGGTCGATTTTGATTTGTGTGTTGGCGATCAAAACATTATCGGTTCGTTTACCGGACGATAAACGCAATATGTGGATATGAATATTGACAGTTCATTTGCTATTAATGTAGTTATAAATTCTTTTTTGATTATTTTTCTCTTTAGATAGGTTGTTCTCAAATGAGCGCATTGCGGGCTCCAGTCTTCTTTTTACAAGATTTCCAGTACACTTATAGAGATAATTTTCCACATGCTGTTTTGGTTGAGAAACCAGAGTTCTTTCTTTCGTTTAATTAGTGATAAAATTTCTTTGGTTAATCAAGGGAGCGGTTTCTTATGTTTAAACGGAATGAATGATATAAACTCTTTGCAGCCTTTATTGTAGATATTGCAGAAAATTTGATAGCTTTGATTGACGTCGAAGTTTTCAAATATAATTTCCCACCTCTGCTTGGCTAAGTAATTGTAAAATTTAATATAATTTTTTTTATTACAAATAAATTTCTAACCAGTAAAACAATTATAGTTAGTTCGTTTGCTAACTAATGGTGCCAGGATAGAGTAAAATGACCTTGTGAACTATTTCCTAATGGAAAACCAATTACAATCTCACTTGTACGGTTGGCCAAACCGATGATTATTAGGTTAAATATGAATTGAATAAAGGTTGATTCGCAAGGTGTATTGGGAAGGTTGGTGACATATTGATATGAGTATATGCTTTTGATGATTCTTATAAATAGTGTATCTTGTTTCAGTTTTTGAGGTGGATATCCACCCTTTTATATATATATAAAAATATAAAAATAAAAAAATATATAAAAAATTAAATAAAAATACTTGATTTATACTGCTCGGTGGTTGGTTTTACCAGAAGTTCTTACACTATATATATAGAGGGGCGTCGCCTTGGAGGGGGTAGGGGGGGAGTCTCCCCCTCCCAGAATCTAGAAAAGAGAAAAGTTGGGAATTTCCTTGCCACGAGTTGGGACAGTTGGGAAATCGGTGATAAAATCAAAAAATATTTTCCAGTTAAATAAAGTTAAAATGTTTGCGAAAATCCATCAAAGATCTAAATTTTTTTTGACTTGGACAAATAAACTTTACGTTTATTAAACGGCTTAAGGCTGTTTTCTACAAGACGAAATAAATTGCTAAGTCATAACGGAACGCCCTTTTGATTTCCACGTTGTTGTTTTTTTTCGCGCAACTTTTTTTTGTTATCAACAATAAAAATGGCAGCTGCAAGTTTATGCAATAAAAATAGCAGCTGCAATTTTATGTGTGACTAAAAGCAGTTATTTATTTTTTTCATACTTTCTACTTTGAAACGTGAATATTTATTTCCATGAATTGATTTTAACATTTCTGTCTTTGTATAAAAGATATGATAGCATTTAAAATGATATGATTCATTTTTTAATATAATAATTTTATATAAAGCTTTTTATCAGAAAGTATAATAAAATAAATGCTAAACTCTGATATGAACGTTTTGCGCCTGTTATTACTTCCAATTATCAGTATACTAAAGTAGGATCAGAATTAGGTTTGTAGGAGTAATAGGCCTAATTAGAATATATAATAGAATTATTAGTCTTATTCTATTATTTTAAGACTCTTATATCTTATCACATTTATTAAGAGTGATAACTTTTATAAACATTGAATCCTTTAAAAATTACGGTAAATTATCTGCGTTTGTTTTCCAGCACTAAATATGAATAGCAAAAGATATAAATTTCAATGTTGCGTATGCAAAGCAGAATTTAATAACGACTATAAAACCAGTCATGAAAGATCCGTTCATGGTGGTAGAAAGGTTCGTATACAAACAGTGGGAGCCCCAGAGAATCCTTTTGTAGCCTCCTTAGCTTCAAAAAAACAAAAAATGGAACCTCAGAATGCTGGTATTGATGTCGAAGTGGATGATGAAATACAAAGTAGTGAACATACAAAGTTAGACTTGAAAATAATTGAAACATCGACTTCAACATGTGGTATATCCATAGAAGAAGAAACAACATCTTTTAATAAAAAATTTGAAGAGGACGCAAGTTCAAAAATTCATAATAATGATGCAAAAGGGGAAAACCCGGGTTATGCTGTAGTCCAGGAACAAGCAGAGAAATTTACAGAATTAAATCCTAAATCAGATGATTTAACCCAGTTTCATGACCGAGATAAAAAGGATGACACGAATATTATTAACTTGGATACTACTGAAGTAAGCAGTGAAACAACAAATTGGACTTCGCTCATGGGGAATTTGAGTGTTTTAATAGATTATCTTAAAGATTGTAATGACATTTATAAAAAATATTGTAAAGAAGAATTAGTAAATGAAAAATTCGCTGCAATTGAAATTGTGAATGCAACAAGTTCTGTGGTGGAAAATGTCAAAAAATGTTTTGAAAATGGGAAACGCTTTTATAAAAAAACTCGATACCAAAGCTCAAAATATTATAATTGACAAATCAGATTCATCAGCATTGATAAGCCATGACCCAGGTTTACGTCCACATACAATTACGGATAATCAAAAACTGTATTAAATCCAGTTAGGGCCACACCAACCAAAAATTGCTAGTTTCCCAAGTGACGGTAAAAATAGATTTAATCCCCAGTGGTACAAAGAGTTTGAACATTTAGAATACAGCACCCAGAAGGATGCCACATTTTTTTTTGTCTGCCGCCTTTTTCCCAAGGGTGTTGCAAAGAAGGGAAAAACTGAAGATGCTTGGATAAATGTTGGGGTGAGATCTTGGTCTAAGATGAAAAGCTATGGGAAAGACAAACTTGGAAAGCTTCAGGCGCACTTTACCTCTCAAGCACATAGAGTTGCATTAAGTGAATATTGTCACTTTCTTATGAAAAAAGGGCATATAGATCACCTTATAGATAAATCCAATAGAATTGTTCTAATAGAAGAGCAAAAAATAGAGGTGCAGAATAGAAAAACTGTCGAAATTCTTATCGATACATGCAAGACTTTGGGAAGCCAAGGGCTAGCGTTTAGAGAATCGGACAGTGCTAATCAAGGTAACTTTGTTGCAGTTGTTAATCTTATCTCTCGCCACAATCCCGCACTAAAAGCCTGGATTGAAGATAGAGCCCTTCGTCCATATAGAGTTACATACATGAGTCCATCGTCTCAAAATGAAATGATTAGTTTAATTGCAACTGAATTAAAGAGTAAGATCATTGATAAAATTAACAGCTCCAATTTTTTTTCCGTGATGGCCGACACTACTCCCGATATGTCACATAAGGACATAATGAGTATAGTTGTGAGAAGAGCCAGTGAAAACGGTGAGATTCGGGAAAGGCTTTTGAAATCCGTCGAATGCACTGATAAGACTGGAAAAGGGATGGCTGAGCTAATTTTATCTTCTTTACATAAAGAAGGCATTGACACATCAAAGATGGCTTTTCAGTCTTATGACTACGCGAGTTCAATGTCTGGACAATTTAAAGGAGTACAAAAGTATATAACAGAAGAAGTTGGCCATAATGTACCTTACATACCTTGTCAAGTCCACAGAACAAACACTGCTCTTGAACATGCCTGTAATGTTAATGCTTTAATACGAGAATTGTTTAATGTCCTCGAACAGTTGCATGTTTTCTTCACATCAAGCACAAAAAGATTTAGTCATTTAAAAGAAAAACTTGAAGACATTGACATTGCAATACAGCTTGTAAACCTGTCTAGAACAAGATGGACCGCACGAGCAAAATCTGTTAAGGCTTTAAATCAGTGTTTGGAGAAGGTTATTGATCTTCTTCAGAGCATCTCAAATAATAAGGTTTTTGATACTAACACGAGAACTAAGGCAATGGGACTTTTGAAAAAAGTAACAAATTTTGATTTCATTATTACTCTTTTCTTCATGAAGAATATCATTGAGAAGATAAAAATATTAACTGAAATCTTAGAAAGTCCAAACTTCAATGTCATTGACAGTATTAATGTAATTGAAAGTACTGCCAAGAACATACAAAATATCAGTAACGATACAGATGCTATGAACAATTTGATTGAAAGTGCAGTAATATTTTCTAGGAAATTACACATTGATGCAGAAAACGGTTACGAACGATACCATAGATTAATAGCAATGGAGATGAAAGCTTTTTACCGGAAAGAATTCAAAGAGGTCATTGACTCTCTTGCCATAGGTTTAACCGAAAACTCGGCAGCATTAAAGGAAATATTTGCCCCTATCACCAAAATTTTTAGTTTTCCGTTAAATAAGGATAATTTGAGTATTGAAAACTTAACAAAAGCAACCAAACTTTTCCCTCCGTGATACAAGGATCATATTCCAGACGTTCATGTGCTGAAAGGCCAGATGGAAATTTTGATAGATATCTGTTTAGAAGTAGGTGATGGAGATTTTAACTCATCAAGAACACCAGCCAAGACGCTGCAAGACATTTTGTACCATGTTGTGAAGTTAAAGGATATACTGAAACAAGCCCATAAACTATGCATTTTTGTAATCACAGCTGCGTATGGTGTAGCATCAAATGAGCGTTCTTTCAGTCAACTCAAGATTGTAAAATCACATCTGAGAACAACAATGAGTGACGAGAGATTGGATAGTCTCATGCTACTGAAGTGCGAAAAAGAACTTTGTAAAGGAGTTAACCCCGAACATCTTGTTAAACGATGGGTTCAGTTGAAAAAACGTCATATTAAAATTAAACAGTAGACAAAAAATGATAGGCTGATAATAAAATATTGTGCGTAATTTTTGTTTTTAATAAAGTTTTGTAATAAAATAATATTTTCCATATTCCTTTGTACTAACTCATTTCCGTTGAATTTTAAACTGCTATATATGCTGCCAGAATGGTTTGTAAAGTTTATTGAATTTGTAAATTGTAATATTTTTTTGGACTAATACAAATTCACTATGAATGGGTAAAACTTTTAGACGTTTTTTGAATTGAATACTTTGTATATATGTAAAGGAAGCTATGTTCTGTTAATAGAAGTTAATAAATACTGATAATTGGCAATTCATGAGAGTGAGTGCAGTGTAGTATAACAATCAGTAGATTTTGTAAATAGGAAAGAAATTGATTTCTTGAATTCTTGAATTATAAAAAACAGTTGTGAAAACTATGTTAAGCAGTTGGGAAAAACAAGGTCTCTTCCCCTTCCCCCCCCCCCCCTGGAATTTTCTCACGCAACGCTCCTGTATATATATACATATATATATATATATATATATATATATATATATATATATATATATATATATATATATATAATATACATATATATATATATATAATTATATATATATATATATATATATATATATATATATATATGTATGTATGTATTTATGTATGTATGTATGTATGTATGTATGTATGTATGTATGTATGTATGTATGTATGTATGTATTTATGTATGTATGTATGTATGTATGTATGTATGTATGTATGTATGTATGTATGTATGTATGTATGTATGTATGTATGTATGTATGTATGTATGTATGTATGTATGTATGTATGTATGTATGTATGTATGTATGTATGTATGTATGTATGTATGTATGTATGTATGTATGTATGTATGTATGTATGTATGTATGTATGTATGTATGTATGTATGTATGTATGTATGTATGTATGTATGTATGTATGTATGTATGTATGTATGTATGTATGTATGTATGTATGTATGTATGTATGTATGCATGTATGTATGTATGTATTTTTGTTTGTATGTATGTATGCATGTATTTATTACACATACGTACCTACATACAATTACGGATAACGGTTTTTTTAAAATAATTTTTGTAATAAAATATTCATAGTTCTTTTTATAAAGTAGTCATATAGTTTTAATTAACACGGCTTACTTTATATATAATACGCAGTCATGATAACTGCGTTTGTTATTAGTATTTATATAAACTTTTATACCATAGCTGCATATGATCGGTAAAATACATTAACTACCTTTTTGAGACATTCATAAAACTTATCATCACATTTGCAGTCATTTAAAGTAAAACCAAACGTGTTCTTAAATTTCCAATGCTCTTGGTTAAAATGAACTTTTTGAGGGCAATTGTAGTGTTGGTTGCAACAATATTCTAAATCAGCCATATTTTGTGATACACTCGATCTATCTTTAGTTTCAGTATGCTTTCCACACCACTTACTTCCTACACATTTTAAATTTTGTATTTTTTTAAAGTTTCATTTTTTATTAAATGTCTTTTTTGATATTACTTATAAAAGTAAACAAAAATAAGCATTAAGTTTGTAAATTTACAATAAATTATAATATAAATAATAACGTTATTAGGGTACAATATACCTTTAAACATTTTTTCCACAGACAGATTTTTTTAATGCTGCCTCAAAATAGGCGTGTAACTTTGAAAGAAATTATTTTTGCTACGCAAAATTGTTTTGAAAAGTGAAAATGTCAAAATATTATAGAAGCAGGCTAGTTGATTTTAGAGGCTCGTTAGATAAGTATAATATCTAAAAAACAACGCGTTGCAAGACAAAAGATTTAATATATGAAAGTTAAAGAATTAGAATGGTTACGTCTTGGTTTACAAAATGTTTTCTGGGTTTTATTTTTGCACTTTCTTTTTATTTAAGTTTTTCATATTTGTATCATTTAAGTATTTAAATTATAAACAGTTTTATTGTCAACGTTAGCTTTGTTAAATATTCATTTAATGTCATTCATGCGTATGCAATTCATACCATGCATTTCTTTGTTTATTCTTCAACTTACCCCAAACACCCGGTCAACTTACCCCACTTGGGTAAGCTGAGTAATATTTTGGGTAAAAATTGTTATGCCCAACAATCGCACTTTAAGAATATTATTATTTAAATTGCTTACTTAAAATAAAATAACCTAATCTTATATATTAAGACATTGTATTAACACCATAACATTATCTTTCTAGAGATAAATACTTTCCGATATATTTTGTAAAAACTCGTCAATAAACCCCGCCAAATTTTACGCCCCATTTTCTACGCAATACTCTATTGTAGTTTCAACTTTTCAAAACTTTGAAACAAGCAAACGCGAAAGTTTTTTTAGTTTATCATTTTATAAAAAATGCGCGAATTATAAAAAAAAACAAAGAAAAAAACAGCAGTTTAATAATCTTATTTTTAGTTTTTCTAACATCTTTAAGATATTTGAGTTGTATATGGGGTTTGATTTATTTTGATTTATTTGACATTTTTGTTTAGTTTTAAGTAATAGTTAAATGAAACAGTTATTTGTTTGTAATAGTTTGTAATATTTGTCTGTAATAGCTTAAGTTACTAAAAATTAGTAGTAAGTTACTAAAAATAATAGTGAGTTACTAAACTTAGTTAATTCGTGGTATCAAAGCAATCGTCAATTTAAGAATTTATCTTTTTCTATTTATACTAAATAAAAAAACTCTTTATAATCTAACGTTTTTATTAGTTTTTTTAAGTTTAACGCATTCTAGTAGATAGTAGGTTCAAAAAATATTTTCTAAGGCTCATGTCACGCCTTTTTTGAAACTGAACTGATTCCTACCTCAAAAAATGCACTATTGTTAAAACACTAAAGGTCCAATACTTTTTTAAATATGTGCAATAAATAGTATTCAATTATAAAATATTCCTAAACAAAATGTTTACAATAGACAGAGCTTTTTGATGGGTAAAATGTTCTAATATGTATTATGCTTATTGAGTTATTGAACAAAATTTATAAATTCCTTTTTTGAAAAACATTTTAAAATAACTTGATGTCTTTATAAGGATGTTATAGAATATTTTAATTTTAAGTAGCTGTTTTAACCTCCTCCAAACCAGCTCCAGCTCCAAATATACAACATTGGTGAAGATAGCAGCGTAAATATACTAGTAAATAAATGCTCATCCACAGTCCTCTGTTACAGGGCCGTTAGGTCTTCTTGGAGCACTTTAACACCCTTCCTCCTCCAACAATAACAAAAAAAATATAGTTTAATTAAAATTAAAATGAAAAAAAACCCAGCTTCATTCCGGTTTTTTAGTTAATAAAAAATCAAATCAAGTAGGTTAGAGCGGGCTAGTTGAGCATATTGGCAAGTCAGGCTACTAAAATATCTCAAAAACTACGCATCATACACTGCTTCAATTTAGGGCCTTTTTTGGTGTTTTAAATACCAAATTTCAAACATAAAGTAAACTCAAAACATTTATATGTTTATACTTGTTTCAAAATAAGGAAGTTTTGTAAAAATATTGGAATGATTGGAGACTGAGAACAAATAGCCCTTTAAATTTTTCCCCCTGCTCTAAAGGTGAGAGAAAAAAAAGCTTTTTTTTTTTTTTACTTTACTTAACTAAAATCATATCACTTAAAAAATTTTAAATTTAATGTAAAAATCTTTCAGCCTTCAAGAATTATAACAATATTAAGTTTGTAACCCTCTCAAAATGAGAGGAGTCAAAATTTTAAATAGTCATCATTTTTGAACGCTTAGAAATCATTGCACGAAATTTGAAATTTCTTATTGAAAATGAATTTAGTCAAGAATACTTAAAAAAAATAATTTGTTAACTCGTAGCTCTCACGTTTGGGGCAGAGGATGAATTGTTTAGGTTTTTTCTTTGTTTCCAGTCTCCAATCATTTCAATCATGTCTGGAAGCTTGCTTTCTTAAACACCGAATAATGCAGAATCCAAATCTGTATATAAATATGACTTTGTTGTCCATTTAAGCTTTATTTTGGACCTGAAAAGGTCTCTGCATAAAGGCTGTTTAAAAGTTTACTTTACTTTTAGGTATTAAAATTTAAAAAAATTTGCCAAAGATTTATCAAATAACTTCTAGTATTGGGTCAAAATGAGTTTAACAAGACAAAGGTTTCATAAAGAAACATAAAGCAATAGAGTTGTTTTTTGCTGTCTAAATAAAGACGTAAAATGTCATAAATTAAAGAATAACCCAGCCCTACAAGATCTCATTAATCTATATTTGGATCCGGGGTTTAGTTTGGAAATCAATTCTGAAGTTTGTTCAACATGTAGAAAATGTCTTTATTTAAAAAGGGTTAAGCAAAAGTTTGTCATTAATGCTGATTTATTGATGATACATAACAAAATATAAACGTATATAAAATGCTGTATAATTAACAATTTTAGACTGAAGGGTATATTTCTCAAATTATTGAAGATTTGTGGAAGATTGGAAGAAGATCACTGTAGATTAAAAGATACTGGTCTATGCTTTGTCCAATTTGCTGTATTGCAAATGTATTGCAAAATTTTCCTGAGTTTATTGAGTATTTTAATAAAGAGCCTGAGTCCTCAGATGTGAGTAATGCATCTTTTTGCACAGATTGCTATCAAAGGTATCAGACACCCTTGCACAAAATCTGCAATAGTGCAAAATCTACATGAGCTCATTCTTTCTCAAGACTCAAAAACCTCCCAACAAGTTATTTCTTCTGTACTAAAAGATTTGTATAAAACATCTGAAAATAAAGAATTAACTGTAGCAATAGGTAAATATGTGTTTATATTTTTCTATCTATCTAAATTTATTATTAACTTTATAATGATAAATATAGATGCGTGCATATCGAAGCCAAGCATTAGTAAATAGAACATTTGTCTTAGAAAATAGATCTTTCGTAGGTGGTAAAGCTCTTGATGTTACTCTACTCTGAAGATGCCCATTAACCTAATTTAGAAACATCTTCAGATACATTATTTACTATAAAAAAAACAACGGATCTTCCCACGTCAGCAATGGATTGTATAATGACTGAGATACGTAATGATTTGAGTTGTGAAGGTAACAGTAATGTACATGAATTTAATTTTACATATATTTATATTACTTACATATTTATAAGTTATTCTCGTATTTTTTACTAGGTATCAAACCTAATACCTCAAAAAGTATTAAGGACAAATCTTTCCAATTAAATCAATTTTATGAAGTAGTTTTATGCAGTTTTTAACAAACACACAACAATGGAAACTGCAAGGTTTTAGATACAATTAAAGTTGTATTTGCTCCTGAACCAGTGGAACTAATAAAAGAAATTTGTGAACACAGAAAACTTAATCCCTACAATTTTTTTATAAGAGTTGACATTGATGGGGGTCAAGGTTCATTGAAAGTCATAATGAACATCTTTAACCCAGAAGAGCTACAATCAGAGAAAAGAAACATGAAAAATTTAGGGGTTGATACAGTTCTTATTTTGCACAGTAGCAGCTGACCTGAAGCTTATTAATTGTTTACTGGACATTTCTGTTAGTTAAAAATTAATTACTTTGTATAATTGCATGATAATTTATAAAAAGTGATTACTTTTTATTATTTTATCAATGATAAACTTAATATTTTAGTATAGTCTTTTTTAATACTAACACTTAAAGGCACACGGAGGAAAGTATACTTGCAGTTATTGTGAAGGAAAAATAGACGACAAAAATGGAAAGTTGAGGACTTTTCACAGTTTGACTAATTGGCATCAAAAATTTATTGAGGATGGTGAACTTTATAAGCACATGAAAAATTATGAAAATGTTGCTCAACCATGCCTAATTGAGGAGTCCGGAGAAACTCGTTGTTGATATAGTTCCGCTTCCTGAACTACATTTGTTTGAACATATGTTGCACAAATAAACTATGTTCTGATGGCTGAACATTGTTACACAAATAAAAGATGTTCTGATGGCTAAAGACTCAACTAAAAGTTCTTAATTAGTAAAACTGTAACAAGGCTGTTACAATTCGAGGAGGATTTGATGGACCTAACTGTCAAAAAGTACTTTCTTGCTTGGATGAACTTATAACCATAGCTTATCTCCTGATGATACCTAGTTTTGAGACTTTAAGGAAATTCAAAAAGGGTACGTAATTAGTTAATTCTTTTTGACCTATAGTTTATACTATATTTATTAGTTTTTATCAACATAGTTTTTTTAAACTTGTTCATTTTTTTCAATTTGTCCAATAAATGTGCAACTTGCATCAGTACCTGATCAAATACACAACACACAAGATTTGCCTAGGTTGAAAATTTTTCATCGTACAGTCACACCTCTTCATGTTTCTAGAAAGGAAAAACAAACCCTTGGGAATTTTTAGTGCGTTGCGAAACTGCTTACAAAACTATTAACAAGACAATGAAAAGATTTGCACCTTCGGAGCTGAGCTCCGAAAAGGATAAAAGCTTCGTAAAATGGCCGTAACCTACTTTAGTATAAGTAAATGAATAATTTATTAATTAGAAAAAAATATTGCGCACTTGTAAATATAAGAAGTAATCATGAATAAATAAGGTTTTCAAAAATTATTACTTCATATTTGTCTCTATATTGTTTCATTATAGAGATATTCCAAGTACTTATATAATTGAGACAGGGGCGAATTCAGCATTTTTTGGAGTTTGAGAAAGCAAACTTCTAGACATAAGGTAAAATCCAAACATTTATATGCTTATGTCAAATAAAGGTGCTTTGCAAAATATTGGAATAATTGGAGACTGGGAAAAAAAAAAACCAAAAATTTCCCCCTCTGCCTCAAACGTGAGACCAACAATTTACCAAATTTTTTTTTTTAGTATTCTTAATTAAATCCATTTTCAATCAGAAATTTCAAATTTCGTGCAATGATTTCTTAGCATTCAAAAATGATAACCGTTTAAAGTTTTAACTTCCCTCAATTTGAGGGAGTTGCAAATTTAATATTGCTATAATTCTTGAACGCTGAAAGATTTTTACATAAATTTTGAAATTTTTAAAATAATATGATTTTAGTTAAGTATAGCAAAAAAAAAATTTATGAACTTGTTGCTCTCACCTTAAGAGCAGGAGAAAATATTTAAAGAGCTTTTTTGTTCCCAGGCTCCAATCATTCTGATATTTTTACAAAACTTCCTTATTTTTGACACAATTATGAACATATAAATGTTTCGAGTTTACTTTATGTTTGAAAGTTAGTATCTAAAACACCAAAAACGGCTGGATCTGCCACTGAGTTAAAATTTCTTCTGCAAAATGATTATTTGAAAACCCGTATAAATCCCAAAAAGGAACGCTTTTTCTATTTTCAACCAAAAAAGTAAAAAAAAGTTTTGCTATTTTTTGCTTAAATGCTTAAAAATTTTTTTATTTGACATCACTTAAATGTTGATATTCTAACAATTTATCAGACTTTCGATTAAAATTACTGGATTTTTTATAAGTCTTACTGTTCTCTTCAAAACCTAACTAATGTGTCACCTAGTCTAATAGGGATAAGTTGAGCAGCTTTGAAAAAAATAACACTGATCTTTTCGAACACAAAGAAACAACTTTGATGAAAAATAACTTAAGATTATTTAAGACATTATTTATATATATTTTTAAAACGAATGATTTTTAAATCGGGCTTCAAAGTTCAAGATAATTTTAAAAAATAATAAAATTTTATATTTTATGACGTTTTCTTACTATTTAATATTTTCTTTTCTCATATTTACGTCATTAACGTGTATAAATCAAAAAGTTTACAAATTAAACACTCGCTTATGTTAGTGAAAGTTTTATAGATGATTCATCCAAGTTTTGTACCATGCATATTCATTCATTTGTTGATTGCTCAACTTACCCCGCTGGGGCAGGTTGAGCAGCTCCGAAAATTTTAGGTACTATCTTTTTTAAAAAATCTAAAAGTGTACTTTTTTCTTAAAAATTTTTAGCAGGTTAAATTATCTTTCAAATAGTAAAAAAATTATGTAAATCAGACGCTCCGTTCATGAGATCTGTTAGATTTAGTAAAAATTGCTCAACTAGCCTCCTAGCCTCGCTCTACCCTACAGAATTCAAATTCATTTAATTAAACATTCTCTAAATTTGCATTGGTCCACGAATGTATTGCATTTTGGTTTTAGCCTTCCGTAATCTTCAAAAACATCGAAGTAATAAGTCTGTTTTTGCTAGGCAATAGTTGAGCTGCCTAAAATCACTTCAATAAGGTTTTAATATTATAGCATAATTATTTAACCAGCTGATGATGAAGCAAGTGTTGCCTATAATTACAGGTAATTCCACTTTTTACATACTCTTCAGTGCAAAACTTGTTAAAATATGACAAGCGTTTTGAAACTCTACAGCCAAGTACGATGAATGATTTGGTGAATGACTGAATTAGACTTCTTTTTCTTCTAACTGCTGTTTGGTATTTGACAGAGTTTTTCATGACATTAGGTTTTTTACCATGTACTGTCTGCGGTTCATGAATACTTCCAGACATGTTAGAAAATCAATCGAAACATTGGGTCCAACTATTCTTGATTAACAGGCTAAGTTGAAACGTGAAAAAAGATGCTGTATTGACATTCTTGTTGAACTTTTTTTCCTTTGAACGGTGCGTTAAATACATTTTCATTTACGCAACTTTGATACAGATCAAATAATACACTTTGTTTTGTCCAAGCTGCTCTGAACATCACAAACTTTAAAAACTGACGATATCATCCGCAGAAGTAATTTTTTTTAGTTTATGTTTATTATGCTATTTTTTTATTTATATCCCTGTGCGTTCTACGTCTCTCTCTAGATATATATATAGATATATATATATATATATATATATATATATATATATATATATATATATATATATATATATATATATATATATATATATTAGGGTGGTCAAAAAGTATAAAGTTTTAGCTGCACAAATCAAACATACTAAAAAAGGTGCTCCACCATTTCCTGAATAAGATAGTATAAAAATTTTTGAATAAGAAATATTTTTAGTGGTCCGAACTGACCCTTGAATGTTTAATGGGCCCCTAATATTATCTTACAAAAATTGTTTCAAAAGTATGTCAGCCTGGTACTTAAAAAAAGCGAAATTTTATGAAATTTTCAAAAATGGTTGTTATTTTTTATAAAATTTTTATTTAAAAAAAATTTATAAATAAAACCTTGAAAAACCTTTACCTTTTTTTAAAATTGTTAAAAAACAATCATTTTTATGCAATAAAATCTAAAATGATTATATTTATAAAAAATTACAACCATTTTTGAAAATTTCATAAAATTTCTCTTTTTTTAAGTACCAGGTTGACATACTTTTGAAACAATTTTTGTAAGATAATATTAGGGGCCCATTAAATATTCAAGGGTCAGTTGGGACCACTAAAAATATTTCTTATTCAAAAATTCTTATACTATCTTATTCAGGAAATGGAGGAGCACTTTTTTTAGTATGTTTAATTTGTGCAGCTAAAACTTTATACTTTTTGACCACCCTAATATATATATATATATATATATATATATATATATATATATATATATATATATATATATATATATATATATATATATATATATATATATGTGTATATATGAACTAATTTGTTTACAGTGTATATAAATTTTCATAAAATTTTTAAACTTTGTATCATCACTATTATAAAATTGCGAGAAAGCGCTTAACTTGTATTTTTTGTATACCTAATTAAAAAATAATTTTCAAATCTCTCAGTGGCATCTGCTAATGTTGGAGTCACATTTAATAAAATGTAAGATTATCAAAAACATATAGATCACAACAGATGACAGACAAGAAATAGACGGCTACACACAACGTATAAATATAACTAACATTTATTGACTACAAATTTTTTATGTCCGTCTTTTATATTACTAATTTATAAATTTTTATTGGTTTTAGTTTAAGGTGGTAGACCACAACTAAAATATTAATTATGGGCTAAAATGTAAACATATTGTTTTTAACTTATTCAAAATTTTATCCACGTTATTCTAATGTATTTTTAAAGCATATTTCATTTTTGGATTTATGATAAAAATCTACATTAGAAATTGTTTGAACTAGCAACTCCATAACAACCACAATCGCATCTATTGTTTAACAAATGTTAAAGAAATTTTGTAAACTAATTTGTCTTTTTATTTCATTTTTATTTATTAATTTATTAAGTTTGTAGATGTGTTTATATAGATTCATCTTGTTATTATTGTAAAGTTATATTAATAAATAGTAGTACGTTATTATATCTCTCATTTAGGGTTATTATATTTCTTACCATATATACACAAAAGGAAGACACATTTATTTACTAAAAACTGATGGGTGTAACATGTATGTACCTTTTCAAAATTTGAGCATGGTTCCTGTTCGCCAAAAAGGCAAATTTAATCTATATAATAATTCTTATCCTTTAAAAACTTTTTTTCTTCCCTTTATTCTGACTCATTCCCAACAAGGCTGCAAGCAACCAGTATTAAGTTGGAAGTTACTAGAAAAAAAGAACAGAGTTATAGAGCAAGGAATCGGTAGATAAAAAGCTCAAAAAGTTGTTGGTTGATGATGGGAGAGAGTTTTAAAGGATTGAAGTGCGGGGGAAAAAAAGACGAATAAAAGTTTTTAGAGTATGCAGTGACAGATGTATTGAACGAATGAGACCTAGCTAAATGACGAGTCAAGCGAGAATGAGTTTTAGATAATAGAACTAGTGATGAAAGTTCCTTTGAGCAGCGACCAAAATAACATTTGTAGAAATGAGGAAGAGATTCAACTTTACAACAATGGAAAATCAAATGCTTAGCAGATAGAGTGGATTTAACTACGTATACAATACATTTTTTGGACCTAGAAAAGAAAGGGTCACTAGAAGGACCAGCTCAAATACGAAAAAAGTAATCTATACAGGTACGAACAAGAGATTTGTAAATGTAGAGAATGGAATCATAAGTAAGAAAATGGCGAGCACGACATAGAGAAGCAATATTAGAGGATGAGTTTAAGAAAACTCAAACAATCTTCAATTTGAACATGTGATTTTTTTTTCTTGTTTATAATATAAATATTTTACAAGTGTTTCAATTATATGTTGTTACATATATAGTTCCATATATACATGAACAGTTACACACATACATATATAGTCATATACTTTTAAATATGCACAGGTTTAAAATAAAAATGCAGATCGGAGCTCAAAGAAATTATAAATGAAATAAATATTATCACAATCTTTGCCTAGAGTCCCTTATAAAAAGATCTTTAGATATAGATATAAAGGTTCTGTTACAATTTTTATTTCTTCGCTACTTTATCTTCATTAACTTATCTTATTTAAACTTGATATATATTAAGTATAAATAAAATAAGCTAATGAATATATATTTTAATCACTATCACTGTACTGAAAAAAATTGTTCTAAAATTTCCATATAATTGGTCCTCGGTATGTTATACTCTACTTTTTATATTAGTTTCCAAGGTAGTTTAGAAGTCAATAGTTCATTAGATCTTAAATAATAATTATTTATTTCAATTTTTCCTAATTTTTAAAGACTATTAAAATGATTAAATATAAAGATCATCTGTTGAAATATATTAGTTCACATACATTCTTCATCCCTTTCTTATCCTTCATTAGAGGTTCTTCATGTTTGAATCTGTTACATCCACGAATAATTCTGCTAGCTAATTTTTTGAGTATGTATTTAAGTTATGACGGTTGTGTAGTCCAAGAGATCTTAGCATAGTTAATGTAGTAAGGAATTAAGCTAAAGTATATTAATTTTAGATTTTTGGAATTGCTTTTTTTTGTTAAGTGCGGCCTAACTCAGTACATCATGCCAATCGTTTTGCTTATTTTTGATTCAATAAACTTTATGTGAGGCAGCCAAAATTGATTTTCATTAATAACAGCACCTACCCAGCAAACATTGTTTTAGTGGATTTGTAGTGGACCTATATAGGCATTTTTTAGCGTTTCATTGGAGTATCGCTCATCGGTTACTTAGTGGAACATTAGTGGCAGCCGCTATAAATAGCAAGCCGATAATTTTTCGACATGTTAATAGTGACTACTCATCAGCTAGCCATTTTCGGCGGCTACCCCTAATGGTCCACTAAGTAACCGATGAGCAAATCTACAGCGGTCCGTTCAGCATGCCTATATAGGTCCACTGAAATTCCACAATAGAATGCTGGATAGGAACTTTATAGATTCTTATTTTTTTATTTTTTTAATATTAGATCAGGTAACTTAGGTGGTAAATTTTCTTCTTGTGATTTTTTATGAAATAATGTATACTGAGAATTTACATTAAATGACAAGTGTTTGTTTCAAACTAGTTGTTTACATTTGCTCCAGTTTTATGTTCATATAACATATAACATTATAGTATAACTATTATTAGTTTTATGCTCATATCGACATATAAGTGGCTAATATTATAAAATAACTGTTGAACATAAATAGTTTGGTATCATTAGCATACATAATTGAGTTAAATTTTTCAGTTACAAAGTCACTTATATAGATTAAAAGTATAAGCGGATCAAACGTTGGTTTAATTGACTACTTAAGGAGTGATGCAATTTAGGTGGTTCATTAATGAAAAACTAGTTTGATTTAAACGATGTTTTTGTTTCAACCTGTTTAGACTAATAAAGAGTGATAACTATTTTGTTTTACTATGAGGTGAGAATCTTTTAGCAACTCACTTCTAACAATATAAACGTTGATGTATTTATAAATCTTGTAAATAACACTTTCAGAATTAATAGTCATTTGATCTACATTTACATATGTGCAAAGCAACTAACACCAACAAGATTTGCGAAATCATTTTTCATATGGGAAAACACATAATACCGCCTAATTATTTGCAATCAACTCCAAAATTTGTATAGCAATTACCAGTAAAAGAAATCTATTTTTGAAGAAATTCTTTTTTAATCAAGATGTCTTTTTAATTACAGTTGCTGTTGTAATAGCAAGTTTATTTGAAGTATTTTAGTCATCCAACACTTTAGGCTGCGGACCACCCTTTATTTTTTTTTAAAGTAACGAAAAACAAAAGGAAATAGCATTATGGCTCCATGGCTACTGTCATCAGTACTATTCCAATTTTTATTCCTTGTTCTTTTACATCTTTCAGCACAGATTGGATCGCATTTCTTTTATATCTTTCACCATAGAATGTAAGCATTTGCTGCAACTTTAAATGTTGTAGCAAATAATTACATTTTTACTAACTCAAAATCTGGAAATATTTTTACAAGCTATAGTGATGTTTAACTGCTAGTGATGTTTAACTGCTATAGTGATGTTTAACTTTACTAGCTATAATGATGTTTAACTGTATGAAACGCAAAACTAGCTTAAGCAGTTGCAGCTTGATGCTCTGATTTCGAGTTAGCTGTGCAAAAAATGTCATTTACTAAATGTGTCTTTTGATTGGTTTTTTGAGCTTGAACTATTTGAAATACTTATTTAAATGAGCATCAGGATCTTTGCAACCTTTGCTTGCTACACAAACAAATGTGTTATGCTTTTATTTTTTGTTTACAGTTAGGACACTAAGTCTCATATTAATTTCATCTTTTTTTTGAAAAATTTGTTTTGAAAAAAAAAGATTTTTACAAGCCTACGGACAGTCATCTATAGGCATTTGATAAATACGTCTCTACGTATTGATCTTAAAAGTTATAAGTATATATATATATATATATATATATATATATATATATATATATATATATATATATATATATATATATATATATATATATATATATATATATATATATATATATATATATATATATATATACGTATATATTTTTTAGCTTTTTAAACATTTTTTAAATATGCTGTTTAAGCTGTTATAACGTTTATGTACAGGCAAAATTTTTAGTTAACGGGTGGCCCAAGATAAATGGCATAGGTAGTACTTTGATTATAACTTTGTTATATTTTTAGCTAGAACAGTGAATTTTTTTTTAAAGATTTATTATTAAATTCTCTATTAATCTGTCTTGATGGCTTTGTTTTATGGTTTTTAATTTTATTTGTAGTTAATGAAATCTAAAGATTTGCAAAAGCTTGTACTTTCTAAATACCAAAATGGTGATGGTCCATCAAAAATGTTTGCTGATCTTAAGGGTGTTATTGGGTTTCGTCCAATAAATTGATGGTGTCAAATGATAAGAGAGACAGGCTCTATTGAAATGTCCATCAGGTGGTTCAAGATCAGTTCGAACAAATGCAAACATTCAAAAAATCAGAAGTCGTCTGAAACTTGAAAAGAGGATTTCATCTCGAAAATTAGCTAATGAACTCAATATCTCAAGAACCAGTGTTTAAAGAATACTTCAAAAGGATCTCAATTTGCAGGCATACAAACACAGAGTTGAATCTCAAAACAAATGGTCAATAAGTCAAGAGAATCAAATTTGCAAATTGGATATAAATCCATTTTTGAAAAGAAAAAACACTAAAAATTATGTTTTCAGTTGAAAATTTTTTTGATTTAAATGGTATGTACAATGCCCAAAATGATCGCATATGGTCCACTAATCGTAATGAAGCTGATAAAGATGGTGGTATTAAACAGAAACAAAAATTTCCTCAAAAGGTAATGGTTTGGTTGGGAGCTTTTTCAAAAGGTGTTACACCACTGGTTATTTTGGACAAAGATACAGTAAACCATGACTGGTATATAAAAAAAGTGTTGCCAGTGGCCTTGAAATATGGAAGCGAGATGTTTGGTGATAATCGGACATTTCAACAAGATGAAGAAACCTCACACATGCATCATTTAACTCAACAATGGTGTCATGATAATTTTCCTGCTTTTATTGACAAAAACCACTGGCCCCCAAATTCCACCGATCTCAATCCTTTAGATTACTCAATATGGGATGAACTCGTTCACCAAACAAAATGGAATAAAATTAAATCAAAATTAACATTAACACAAGAAATTAAACGAGCTGTAAAAAACATTAGAGTAAATGTAGCTTTAGAAAGTTGCACTAGTCGGACCAATCGCTTATATCGTATATCAAAAAATAATGGAGACTATTTACATTAAATAAATAATATCATTTTGTAGAGAATTTAATATTAAATCATTTAAAAAAAAATTCACTTTTCTAGCTTAAAAAATAACAAAGTTATAATAAAAATACTATCTATGCCATTAATCTTGGGCCACCCGTTAATTAGTAAGTTTTGCTGTAACTGTTAAGGTTACTGTTAAGTTGTAATTGGTTTGGTAAGCCAGTGAGTATGCCTTTGATAATAATGCGGCAGCTTAATCAATTGATTGTTGTTTGTCCAAAAGTTGAATCTTGCTTTAAAGTTGTAAACTGAGGACAAATCCACAAGTACTGAAGGCATTGAACTCCATAGTTTAGCAAATTTGTTCTAAAAAAGCTATATCCTAATAGATTTTTGTTGTTTCTCTGTATCATTTGAAACAGTGTTACAAAGAGTGTTGACCTCTTACTTGACTTTTGATAATCTTTATGTCGTTTTCTGTTTTATTCATTTTGCTCATGATTTTATATAGTTGCGTCATATTTTCCCTTTCTCTTCGTCTAGCCGGAGAGTGTCTTCCTACTAGAACTTTTAAACGGTCTTCATAACATAATCACCGAATGCTAAACTCTTTTATTTTCTTTACAGTCACTTTTTAAGTATGGGACCAAACTGATACTGAAAACTCTAAAAGAGGGAGGATAAAAGTCACATATAGTAATTTTTCGTATTTGGCAATCCAATATAACAAAAGCTTTCTTCACACGACCCAACATTCTATTTGCATCACTTGTTGCAGAAATCACTTGATCCTTCCACTTGAGATTTTTCAAAAAAATAACTATTAAATCTTTTGTTAATTCTGAATTGGACCATTCAAGTAACTTTATATTATTAATATAGCGAGGATTCCTCTTATTGTTTAATACATAGTGTATAATTACGCATTTTTGGACATTAAATCCAAAAAGCCTGTCTTCTGTCTATTTAAATGTTACGTTTAAATCTTTCTGTAAATTTGAGGTAATTTTCTCTGAGATCACCTTGGATAGAATCTTGGTATCATCAGCAAACAGTTTGCATATATTGACTAACTTGTCTGGTAGATCATTAATATATAGAATAAGTATCAAACGTCCGATAAGAGAGCCTTGTAGCATGCCCTTAAAAATTTCAAGCCACTCAGAAACAATTTCACAAAAAACATTCTTTTTTACAATTTTTTTATCTTTTTTCAAACTAAATCCTGAATACCATACGGATTTAATTTTGCTAAAAGTGTCTTGTGCAGGGCCTCCAAGATAGGATGAGGGAGGGGAGGGGGGGGGCGAAAAAAACAGCTTGTCCCGGGCCGCAGATATCTAAGGAGCGCCAAATGAAAAGAAGGTACTAAAAAAAAAAAGGCTCTTCATTTGGCGGCCCAGGTCTTGTGCTAATTCTATCAATACTACATCAACAGATGCAAACCATTGCAAATGCAAGAAGTAATAAAGTCTAGAGTTTCTAACAAATTTGGTGTAAGATTTCCATTTCACAGTTTCATGTTGTTGTAAAAATATGTTTCAATTTTTTTCTTTATTTTTTTTTTTAATTTTATTTTTAGGTGCCCCAAGAAGTCCTAATGGTCTTGTCACAGAGCACCGTGGAATTGCATTTAACCGGGAAGTTCACGCCTCCTTCCTTACCGTGACGCGAAAATTTGTCCAGAGCTCGTTTCAAGCCTGGATCTCCTGCTTATAAAGCAAGCGCTCTAACCACTGCGCCACGGCCGCACAAATAAATATTATATATTTTATAATAAATTCTAACATTTTGCAGGGAGAAGATGTTAATGAGACAAGGCAATAGTTACTGGTAATAGTTTTGTCTCTTTATTAGATTGGTGTTATGATTGCAGACTTAAACTGAATTGGGATTTGACTGGTCCTAAATGATGCTCTAAAGATAAGAACTAATGGTAAAGCAAACAATATGGCAAAACTTTTGAGGGCTGTTGAACAAAGTTTTTCAGCTCGAGGTGATTTTTTTTGTGATTTGAGTTTTGATGGAACTCAAAACTTATATCATCAAGTTCGATGTCTTAAAATTTAATTGCATTATTTAATTATATCATTTAACTCAAGATTAAATAGCGGGAGACCTTCTTCTTTTTTCAATAGTAAAGAAATTCTGAAAATGTTTATTGAGATGATTTACAATTTCTGTTAGTTCATGGGATAAATCACCATTAGACATTCTTTGGATTATCTTTGGAGTTATACGCTAGTTTCTTTTCAAATAAAAGTCAAGCATTATGTATTTTTTTGGTAACTAAATTACATAGCAGCTTATATTCTGTGTTAAGATTAACATTTCCATTTATGAGGAAAATTTATGTAACTTAAATTTTTTTTACTACTTAATAACAGAGTTTTAGTACTTTGCCTTGGTCTTGCCTAAAGGCCAATAATTAAGGCCTTGGCCTAGAAACTGTTGGCCTTGACCTTGGTCTTGGCCTTGAAAATTTTGACCTTGGCCTTCAAAAAAAAAAACATAAAATTAAAGAAATAAAAGTTTTTATTCTTTATTTTTATGTATTTTTGTTTTCGGCTTTTATATATACAAGTATGTTTTCTTATTGACTTCGTAGAACTTTGTTCATAACTTTCGTTTATTTTCACAACATGTGGTTTTTTGTTACAGCAGCTGTTACCTGTAGTTTTGTTAATAATTGGCCTTAACGTTAGGCAAAAATTTAAGTCTTTGATCTTGAAAATATTTGCGTAGGCCTTGGCCTCGAAACTCTTATTCTTGACTATAAAACTCTTGGCCTTAGCCTTGGCCTTGTCCTTGGCCTCGTAACTATTGGCCTTGGTTTGGCCTTGGCCTTGTAACATTTGGCCTTATTCTTGGCCTTAGCCTTGCTATTTTTGGCCTTGTTGACAACTTTGCCTAATAATTGCTTGATATTATTTTTAATAAAAGGGACTTTAGTTACTTAAGTGTCTATAGTTGGAATAAACAGGTTATGTGCCTCAGCTGTATTGTAAATTAACTTGTTTTAAATGTCCTCCACAGACTTTATTTTATATAACTTCAAGCAATATTAAACATATGATCAGAAATTTTACTAAAATCAACTTTGCTAAATAGAAACTTACAATTACTATGAGCTAATCTGCTGATATTATTTTTCAAGTAAAAATTAAAAAAAATAAACCTATGACCTTTAGTTATGTTACCAAGCATAAAACTTGAGTCAGCACCATATACACAAGCAGATTCAGTTGTGAGTATTAAGTCTAGTATATTTTGACAGCCGCTAAAAAAGGCTAGAGTATGGCTTGCCGCTATGACATACTAAAAAGTTATCACTATAACAAAAATTTTCTTTGACTAATATAAGTTAATAATATAAGTTATGTAGTCAATGTTGTTGAATGTCAATATTGAAAGCCAATAAACCGCTCAAAATGTCTATATAGAATCACTGCGAGTTTGCAACAAAAATGTTTCCTAATCAATCGACAATAACCAAATGCTGAATTGTAAATGGTATTACTAAATCTCTACATCTATCTAGATAAAAATTGATTGCTAGCCGTGAATAAATCAATGGTCCTGCGTTTTTAAAAAAGTAACGGCAGATTTGAAACATTTTTTTAAATACAAATTTTTGTGTTGATTCAGATTATGTTGATTATGCTAATGTATGTAATAAAAAGAACATAAAATAAATTTTATAGGCATATAACGTGTGTAACAATTTTTAAAAATTTTCATCAGCTTTTATAGGCATATAACGTGTGTAACAATTTTTAAAAATTTTCATCAACTTTTATAGGCATATAACGTGTGTAACAAAAAGTGAAAAAAACTGAACGGCGAAACAATCACTCACTTGCAAGTATTGTAATACAGATCTATAAAAATTTTTGCTATAAAGAAGTTCCTTGCAGGACGGAAGAATAGAATCTACTCAAATTGCATAAATCTATTGTTAGAACTTGATCCATTTTTTGCAGGTAATGTAATAAAAAAATAAATTAATAACAAATCTATAGTATTTATAATCATGAATATCATTGTTCTTAACTTTCTATTTATAAATATCTTACAGGTTTTCTTATTTTTAAAAGTATTTTAAATATAGCTATAGGTTTGTAGATTTATGTTATCACTTCAAACATTTACTCATGTTATCGCGCGAACTCTTGTAATCTACAGAGGCGATTCGACGAATAAAATGAGGGGGAGGGGGGATTTATCCTTAAAAATTAACGAATGGCTACTTAAAAAAAAAAAGGTCCTTAAAACTAAAATTTACCCCACTGAATTGTGTCATATATCCCCTGCCTCACCGCCACCCCCTTAAAATTGCCTCTGGTAATCTGTAACAAATTAACCGGTAAATTACTTAAATATGCCTTTAAAATTTGCAAGTAAAGAATCTATTTCTGTTATTTTCACATAAATATTTTGAAATTTCATTCAACCACTTATTTTATAGCACGAGTTCCAAATACTTTATTTTTTGGGGTTTCAAAATATTTATACTAAATATATATTTAATAATTAATACTAACTTTCTGTACTTATTAATTTTATTAAAGTTTTGGTAAATATAAAACAACATAGAACTTACCATATTTAATAATTCTACGAGGATTTCCCTCTAAATCGAATACAATTGATGACGAAGCTAAACAAAAAAATTTTAATTATAAAGAAAACCTAATGAAATTAAGTGATTCATGTTTCATCAATTTTTAAAATGAAATTTTCACCTCAATGTAAAAACTTTCCATATATTTAAACTCGTTTTCTTTTTTACTTAAAAAAACTAATTGTAAGTAATACTTGAAATAAAAAATACCTTTAAACCTTTCAGAAAATAAATTATGAATTTAAGGTTTATGCGCTAGCGAGATTTGCGCGCTAAAATACTCAAGCTTTCAATTTAATACTTTATTTTAAATTCTTAAGGTGAATATTTGAATCGCATTCAAAATACTCGTAATACTCAGAAAAAAAGCTAGGACGGAATAGGGAACATTATGAAACGGTTTTGAAAACTCTGATGCTCTTGACTAACTAATGAATTTTTTTGAAAATGCTTTTTGAACATGCTGTATCTTTTTCTGAATTAGGTAATTTTAATTTTTTTTTTTTTTTTTAAATCTATTTTATTAATTAGCAAAATATCTATTCCCGTAATAACTTTTTTTTTTAGTAATGCTTAGTGAAAAAATTTTTAAGACATTTGGGCTCTAATTGCAGGTTTTGGGGAGAGTCTGCAACCCCATTAGCCACGGCAATGACACAAAGTCAAATGAAAAAGATACCGTAAAATATTGAGCAAGTATAATAATATTATTTTAATTTTCATGAAAAATAAAATATTTGATTTGTATTACAATACAGCTCAAAATTCTCAGCAATTAAAAAAAACAATTTAAAAATCTTTATCCGGTAAAAATTTAATTAAAATTTACCTCATTTTACTTAATTCAATATAATATATCAATATTATTACTTTTCCTTTTTTATTTAATTTGTTTACATACTTATTTATTCTATTTGTTTTAAAAATTATGCACTTTTTTTTTAAATTTTAATTTTTTAATTACTCTTTTTTAATTACTCTTTTTTTAATTTTTTTTTATTTTCAAAAGGTTTTTGCTTCTCTGTTCAATAGAATCAAATGTGAAGAAAAAGGATAAAGTAAAATTTATTATTAATTAAATACGTATGGTAAAGGATGATTTTCAAAAAACATATTACTCTCTCAGCACATGAGTAATTCAACATAATTTAAAGTGATAAACTATTGTTTATATTTAAAGGGATGTTAAACAAAGTAGTTCTTATGTCTAAGGTTTCAATTGCTGTTTTTAGTACTGAGATAATTCGCTTTCGCAGTGTTTTAGAAAATTGTCCTAGATAATTCTAGCTTTGATTTGTTTAGTAAATTTTACAAGCGAGCTTGCCAACCAACTTTTTTTTTTGTTCACTAGTTTTAATTTTGGACTACAAAAAATAAAAACATACAAAGAAATGAAAGTTAAAATACTTATAAGAAGTTCTAAAATGCTTACAACTGCTAAAATTTTAAAAATCTTTAATTTTTTAACGAAACACCCAATGTTTATCTATTTATATATATATATATATATATATATATATATATATATATATATATATATATATATATATATATATATATATATATATATATATATATATATATATATATATATATATATATATATATATATATATATATATATACAGTGGTGGCTCAAAAAATTAGAGCCACCCAACATTTTTACAAATTTTCATATACTGAAGCTGATTTTCCCTATATTTTGTAATGAGTTAAATTTACAACTATTTATTTTGGGAATATAGGATATAAATAATAGTAAATGACAAAAATATAGAAGTGTAACGTATATTTAGGAAAATAAATAAGATATACAAAATATTGTACACAAAATCACTAATACTTAGTGTGGCCACCTTTTGCAGCAATTACGGCTTCAACTCTTCTGGTCATACTTTTGATGAGGTTTTGACAATTTTTTTTTATTTCCTCGCTGTGGTGCCAAACATTTATTAATTTTTCAATCAAATCTCTTTTATTTGTTATAAGATTTTTACTTATATCCCTCTTTAACAATTCCCATAAATTTTCTATGGGATTTAGGTCGGGCGAGTTTCCTGGCCAGGGTAATACATGGATTTTTTCAGCCTCTAAAAACTTTCTTACAGTTTTTGCCTTATGGCATGGAGCAGAGTCGTGCTGGAAGGTAAAGTTCCCATTCGGATACCACTCCATCGCTTGAGGAATCATTCTTTCCTTCAAGACTTGGATGTACTGGTCCTGCCGCATTGTATTTTTTACAATGTATAACCTTCCAGTACCCTGGCTACTAATGACTGACCAGACCATAATTTTTAGTGGGTGCTTCACCCTCTCCACAAGACAATCTTCATTACACATTTCATCTGTCCTTCTTCGGACGAAATTAGTTTTATCCATTAGAATTTCTAATGTGGATTCATCTGAGAAGCAAACCTAAAATTTTCAAAATTGGGTTAATATTTTTGATGAAATACTTATATTCTTTTTTTTTAATATGGTATTCGTTTAAATTTTAATGTGTTTATGAAGAGAAACTGAGTACTTACTCTTTCCCAATCATCAGAGGAAAAATGGCGATGATTTTTAGCCCATTGGAGAAGTTTATCCTTCATTGCCTGGGTGAGCCTTGGTTTTTTGGCTGGTCTACAGGCCTTAAACCCCTGCTCCGCCATTCTTCTCTGAAGTGTTGCAAGGGATATTGTTATACCTTTATTGTTTATGATTTCCTTAAGCACTTTTTTCAATTTTTTCCTATTTTCTATCACAATATCCCTTATTTTTCTTTCGGTGCGAGGCGTTGTAATTCGATTTCGTCCACAAATTTTTCTTTTATTCAATTTTAGTGATTGATTATTGTCCAGTTTTCTTTTAATCCTATCGACTGTTGCTCTGGAAACATTCACACACTTGGCAGTTTGCCTGTTGGAATGATTTCCAATCGACAAATATCCTTGAATAAGCCCTAGTTTTGTCGGAGAAATATCTTTCTCTTTGCCCATACCTTAAAAACACCAATTATTTTAAAAAATAGCAAAATTTACCTAAATATGATAAAAAAGTTGTAAAATAATGATAACTTACTTGTAAATAGAATATATAATAAGTGTTGAATAGTAAAATAAACAAATTTTGATGTAAAAATATAAAATCAACAAATAAAAACCGCCAGAAACACAACTATCGCCCAGTACAACACGTGCTAAAATGTGACATCTTCTGCAATAATGCAACTAACTTCACTCTAAACCGCTCAATAGTGTTGTCATTGTAAAAATATGTTCAAAAGTAATTAACAATGCAAAATGACAAAAACTGGACATCCGTATGTATTTTAATTAATTTCACAGTCGAAACTCAAATATTGTCTAAATTTCGAGGTGGCTCTAATTTTTTGAGCCACCACTGTATATATATATATATATATATATATATATATATATATATATATATATATATATATATATATATATATATATATATATATATATATATATATACATATATATATATATATATATATATATATATATATATATATATATATATATATATATATATATATATATATATACATATATATATATATACATATATATATATATATATATAAATATATATATATATTATATATATATATATATATATATATATATATATATATATATATATATATATATATATATATACATACATGTATATGAAAGTTAAATGAAAAAGGAGAGGAAAAAAAATGTATTCAAGCATTTCATTTGCTCCGTTTGCAGTCGCTCTGTTGTTGTAAGTTTTTTAAGTTTCCTTCAACTTGTACAAAACATGCCAATAAGGAGTTGCTGCACCAACTTTAATTACTTTTAATCTTGAGAGAGAGTTCTTTATTAAGCTTTAAATCTTTATTATTATAGAGTAAGATTTCAGGTACTCCAAGCACTTCGGTTTCACTTGGTGATCATGATCATTTAGCTTGTCAATGCCATCATTTTCATATCTTGATCTAAGTTATTGACTTCATTTTCTTCCAAATCATTGCCACCACCCTCATACAGTTCCCTGAATTTATCTATACATAAGAAAAGTTTATACTTATTTTCTCCAAAGTAAACAAATGACAAAAATATTCACCAACCTCTAAATCAAAGAAAATTGAAACGTACCTTTACCCATCCCCAATAAATACAAGACATCAATCAATGATCTTTCGCAGTTATATCTACTCCGCTTAACTATTTGACCATTTTCCCTTATTCTTTTTTAATTAGGTAGATGAGAGTATAAAAGTATATCTGGAATTAAAGTAAACAAGCGAATTTTTTTTTTAATCATAATTTTATAAATCTATCGTAAGGTTCGCTATTATAATAATACCGATTTTTGTTTAATTTTTGCTTAATTTAAAAGAAACATATAAAAGAGAATGTATTGAAATCCATGGATAAAAATAATTCTTTTGATTTATTTTTTTATACTTTTGTGCAGACTTCTTTTTGTTAGGTTTGGTTACTTTTACTACAAAGGTCCGGAGTACTTTATTGAAAAAGAAGTTAAATATAAAAATTTCATTTTGAACAACAGTGTTGAAGTCTGAAAAGTTTGTCAAGTAATTATGATGAATTTCATTTAAATAAAATTGAAATATTACAGACCATCATAGTTTTGTTTTAAATATGAACTATAAAACTTAGTGTAAGTTAAATTTACACAAGTTTAACGCTCCAAGCACATGTATAGGTTGTTCGCAAAGAACAGTTCTATCGGATCATAATACTGTTCTACACGAATGTTTTATTTATTGTAAAATTCTTTAGTTTTATATGACTAATACTACCCAACACAAATATAACATTAACACACCTATACAAAAATGGTCCCAACCTCAATTTTGAGGACCAAAAAAACGACCTTTTGGACATTAATCTGCAGGGTCTCTTGTATCACTAGATGCAAAAATTAAAATCTAATCTCTATAGCCTAACGAGAAAAACACATTTAAAGTTTTATAGCTACTGATTGAACTTGGAGCTCCGTTGTAAATCTATTTTGTTTTTTTTTCACTTTTGGGTTATGGAGTTTTAAAAAAATATCAAAAACTCTTTACATATATGTGTTGGCTATAACCTGACAAAAAATCAGCTCTTTAACACTTGTGGTTTGTGTACATGGAAGTATAGAGTATAGCACTAAACCTCTTCAAAAAGAGACAACGGATGCTTAACGTTTTTATTATAACTTTGTTATTGACTATGGAAGTTTCAAAATTTAATAGAATGAAGTCTTGGCATGTATCTTTTAGGCAAAAAAATAGGAGCAAGATATCTTTTATCTGTGAAAAGATATAGCTCTTAAAGTAGAAACCTCGCCTTTGAAAAAGCGGCAAAAATGTAGCAGTTTTTTGTGTTTTTTTTGTCTTTTAAAGATTCAAAGTTACATAAAATAACTAATCTAGTAACAATATGAGGTGACTAGTGGATATGGGATTTTATGGTTGTTAGACATCACATTTGTGTGTGCTTAGTCTGCAAAAAGAGTGCTTTTTTTGACCTTGTTTGTTCAAAAGTAGGAGCAAAAAACACATAGAGAAATTATTTTCTAGTTGTTCTGAATTTAAAATGCATAAAAACCTCTTTTTGTTTTAGTAGTTAAACCTACAGGTTTGCTTTGTTGTTGCTTTGTTTTTCCTAAACGTTATTGACCAAATATTGGAAATACACAGTAATAACAGCTTCTTTTATTTAAATAGGAAATATATCTTTACTGAATTGGGTTTTAATAAGATATCAAGTAGAAGAAAATCCCATATAACCTTAATCTCCTATTGAAAAAAACATATACACACAGACATGAAATGATTTCTTTTAAAAAAAATTACTTTATGGTGTTGTTGTGATATTTATTACTTTTTCTTCAAATTGCTGTTGATATTTTTTTATTTAGTACCTGCAAAATAAGCTATATATTTCTGAAAAATTTTTTATAAACTTAATAAATATAGTTTTTAATATAAACAAAAATTTCAGACAAGAATATTTATTATCAACAAATTTTGTCTCAAGTATTTCTAGAATGAAATTCTAGAAATCACTGTTTAACTGTTAAAAAAAAAAAATTATTTAAATAATCCAATTCAAAGATGCTTGCTGTTATAGTCAATAACACAATTCAGTAACTGGCTTCCATAACTAGGGTGATCAGAGTTTCTTTTGTACCTTGCCCATTGAGCAATGAAGATTGAATGCAAGGTTTCTGTTGATTGCTCACTAAAAATGCCCAATGCCGAACCCTTTGATATGTTAGAAAGTCTTTGATATGTTGAACATATGCAGTATTTAATGTCCTTCCAAAACAGGAGCTAACAACACTCTTAAAATGTTGGAATGTTTTTACAAAACCAAGCATGTGTTTTGCTTTTCCGCTTCCAACAATTCTTTGCAAAACATTTATGTTCTTCAAAAGCTTATGACAATCATTTCCAACAAACTCTCCACCATGATAAGGTTGCATATTCAATTTGAGAAGTAATGGCCGATCTTTGCCTTTAGGCCATATATTTAGCATTGATTTGTAAAGATGATTTACAATTCCAAAGAGAAGATGAAGTTCCATTGGGGGAATAAACTCAATAACTTGTTTGACATCTTCTTGGTCAAACAATGAATTATGAACAACATTATGAAAATCTTTTGCGCACATTTTTCCATTCCCTTTCTCAATGAATGCTTTGTATTGCATCTTAATGGATCTGAAGTTTCTTGGAGTTCCCTGTTCTTTGAGGTCATCAAATTTAACATCACACCAACAAGGGCGTTTGCTTGAGTGAGACTGAATGCCACAAATGATATTGGCTAACTTCATGTCACATGCAATAATGAAAGGCACATCAATTTTCCCAATTAAACTTAAAATTTTTTTGACATTTTCATAAGTTTCTGAAACATTTTCAGCAACAGCAACAAGTAGCTGACGCTTGGCACTTGTTTCTTTCCCATGTTTTACAGTCAGTAAGCTTTTTTCATTTGAGGCTGAAGTTTTTGTGACATTTCTACATCCAACATTGGAGATAACACTCAAGCTGAACTTTAAAAAAAATTCTCCACCATCAATACCAAGTTCGATGAGAGGCGATGAAGTGATTGCTCTAACACTGAGAATTGAGTTATAAAAATCTCCTAAACTCTTGCAATGAACAGCATCCACCAATTCTTCAGTTTTTGTTGATCGCTTTGTAATTGAGATTTCAGAAACTTTGAATAAACCTTCAACTTTTCGACCAGCCATTGTAAAATTTTCCATAAATTATGTTTCAACAATTTTTAAATTTGTAGTCTTGTTTAATGTTACAGCCAGTTCTTGCTTCTTTTTATTTGACCAATATTGATTTGAACTTGAACCATGTTCAAAGTAGTTAGAGAAGTTCTTGATATTCACTGAGCTCTGGAGGTACCTGGAGTAATAGTTAATGCTTTACCACTTTCTTTGCTCAACCTAATTGTGCCCTGTGGAGAGGATACCTTTTGAGTTATTACAGAGGACGCAAATTTTTCAGCAGTTCTTGAATCAGTTGCTATCATTTTCTTTAAGTTTTCATACTTGGTGGTTTGTGAACAAACATGTGTTATTCCTCTTTTGATTACACTGAGTCAGTTTGAGCATAGATTATCAAAGCTACTTGATGTTTCTTTCAAATCTTGATTTGTTAAAAAAGTGAGCTTTGTAGAATGTCCTTTTAGTTTGCCAACTTGGCAAATTAAACAATTACAAGAATCCAATCTTCTGGTCTTTGGTCTAATAATCACTTTGTTATAGTCATGAGGTTTGGAAAGAGGCAAGTTTCTATCACCCTTGCCATGCTTTTGTACCATCGCTCTGCAGGAATTGCATATGCCGAATGGAACTCTATCATCCTTAAAGTCAATAGAATTTCCAGAAAAAATATCTAGTATCCTTTCCTTGATGAAATCAGTAATATGTCTGTCACATTTTGAAAAACAAAAAAAGCATACAGATTGCCGACAATCATGATGAGTTTTTTTTATATGGCATTTCAATGGTTAAAAAACTGATCTTTGAAAAATAATTTCAGTACAAGCTTGTGTTGATAAAAAATCTTTTTAGTTGTTTAGATTTTAATTACATTGAAGTTGCGGTTTTTGTAATTACTTAAAAGTAATTACTTTAAAGTTGTGGCTTTTGATTTTTAAATAGTAGAATCAAACTTGGTCAGAGCAATAAAAGATAGGAGGTCTAGGAGATACTTCAAAACAAAAAAAAACACAACAAGGTTATGCATTTTTGATTTATATAAAAAAAACTTGATTCTAACATTAATACTGAAATTATTTTATAAATTACCAACTAATTTTGAATTTACAATTCAAACATATTTTTTACAATATGAAAAAAGTTGTTATTATATCCAATTTTTGGTCAATAATGTTTAGAAAAAACAACAAAGCAAACCTGTGGGTTCAACTACTAAAACAAAAAGAGGTTTTTATGCATTTTAAATTCAGAACAACTAGAAAATAATTTCTCTATGTGTTTTTTGCTCCTACTTTTGTACAAACAAGGTCAAAAAAAGCACTCTTTTTGCAGACAAAGTACACACAGATGTGATGTCTAACAACCATAAAATCCCATATCCACTAGTCACCTCATATTGTTACTAGATTAGTTATTTTATGTAACTTTGAATCTTTAAAAGACAAAAAAACCACAAAAAACTGCTACATTTTTGCCGCTTTTTCAAAGGCGAGGTTTCTACTTTAAGAGCTATATCTTTTCACAGATAAAAGATATCTTGCTCCTATTTTTTTGCCTAAAAGATACATGCCAAGACTTCATTCTATTAAATTTTGAAACTTCCATAGTCAATAACAAAGTTATTATAAAAACGTTAAGCATCCGTTGTCTCTTTTTGAAGAGGTTTAGTGCTATACTCTATACTTCCATGTACACAAACCACAAGTGTTAAAGAGCTGATTTTTTGTCAGGTTATAGCCAACACATATATGTAAAGAGTTTTTGATATTTTTTTAAAACTCCATAACCCAAAAGTAAAAAAAAAGCAAAATAGATTTACAACGGAGCTCCAGTAGCGCAACAGCTCCAACGGAGCTCCAGTAGCGCAAAAAGCTATAAAACTTTAAATGTGTCTTTCTTGTTAGGCTATAGAGATTAGATTTTAATTTTTGCATCTGGTGATACAAGAGACCTTGCAGATTAATGTCCAATAGGTCGTTTATTTGGTCCTCAAAATTGAGGTTGGGACCATTTTTAGATAGATGTGTTAAGTTACAATAATTCATTAATATGCTATGCAATTTAAATAAATGCTATGCAATTAATATGCTATGCAATTTTAAATAAAACAAAAATAAAATAAATAAATAAAATGAGTTTTTGATATATTTATTTTATGAAAAGGTATATATTTGGTTTTAACCGCATTCAACGAAAGTTTTTTATTTACGAATCATTTAACTGAACTTAACTGTTCATTAACTATTTTAAAAACTGTTTTAGTATCTCAGTAAGAATAAAATTCTCTTTTAAAAGTTCAAAAAACACGATTGAATAGATAAAGGTCAGTAGTTTGTAATATTTGACTATGCGACTTTTAATTTGCTAGAAACGATACTTAACTTTAATATGAGATCAAGTATGTGAAATAAAGAAGGTTACACAACATCAAATACTTGCTTGATAGTTTCAATACTAATTTAATCAAAACCTGCACTTTTAATTGCTTTTTTAGTTAACCTTCATTGCAACCAACATGTTAAAAAAAATACTTAAAATATTTATTGGGATAAAATCATTTTTTATTTAGAGGAAAAAGCCAAAAAATTTTTAACCCAAAAATCTCCAAAGCTCCAAAAAAAATTTAACATTTTTTAATGATTCCATTCATTTTTAATGATTCCATTCAAGCTTAAGAAACCATTAAAAAAAGAAACAACATGTATTGCAAAAAGGAATAAAAAGTATCGAGGGAAACAGAACATGTTGCGTTGAAATTTACTCGACACTGGAAAAGACTCAAACAGTTGTTCAAGATTTTAAATAAAAGTATTAAATAAAACATCACAAGTTAATTTGTTAAAAATAAATCGTAAATTTGAAGATTTATTACAACTGCATACTTTATATAAGGAAATTTTTATATGAGAAAGGTAAAAATTTCAAGCATAACTTTAGATATTAATTTGAGAAGTGCTTTGCAAAATATTGAAAATATTTGTCAGTATCTCAATGATGGAGGAGTTGAATTGAACAATTCACTCCTTTTTAATTAAATAAGTATTATAAAAAATGTATCAATTGAAAAGTCAACAAATGTAAAAAATTGTACTAGAAATGGGTTTTACAATTACTAATGTTTAGAAAACATTTTAATTATTGTAAAAACGTTGAGTAAAAACGTTGAGTAAAAACGTTAAGTAAAAACGTTGAGTTAAAACGTTGAGTAAAAACGTTGAGTAAAAACGTTAGTAAAAACGTTGGGTAAAAACGTTGAGTAAAAACGTTGAGTAAAAACGTTGAGTAAAAACGTTGAGTAAAAACGTTGAATAAAAACGTTGAGTTAAAACGTTGAGTAAAAACGTTGAATAAAAACGTTGAGTTAAAACGTTGAGTAAAAACGTTGAATAAAAACGTTGAGTTAAAACGTTGAGTAAAAACGTTGAGTAAAAACGTTGAAAAATAATTTAAAAATTTGTTAGTTAAGTTAATTCAAATTTTTTAACAATCAATAAAATTTAAAAGTTACTTGATGATACTCTCTAACTTTCAATTGAAAATAATCTTTAGCTTCTAGTTGCATTCTTCAATTTAAAATGTTATTGTAAAGATAGTTCGTGTTTAAAGTTATTTAGATTTGTTGAACTAATCCGAGTTTTGGCTTAGACTTGACCATACGGTTTTATGTTAGAGTTATCTTAACTTATGTTAGAGATGTACTTCATGAATCGGTGTCAAACCTGCTCGAGTTTGACTATATTTTGAGCTAGATATGGCATTTAATGCATTTAATTTTGGGGTGTAGTGATAAGGCAAATATTGTCTTCTTTTAGCCCCGGTCATGTAAATTTTATTTATATAAAACGGCATTGTATTCATTTTTTAATGACGAAATAAATAAATAAAATAAATAATGCAAATTCTTGGTGGGCAAATGTATGGACTATACGATGTGCGTATTGTGTACTCCATACGTTCAATTTCAAGATTTAAATTTCAAATTTTATGTATAATTTGTACAAGAATACGCTTTTAGGCAAAAAGAGCTTTTGAGCATACGGTTGCAAGCTGATGCAGCCGTGCATACTTGTTTTCTGACCATTGTTAATCATTACATAACCTAGATCTCCTTTAGATTTTGTGCACCATGAACAATTTTAGTTCGTGCAAGTAGACGATGGTGCGGAAATTTGTCAAATAATTTTGCAAAATCTGTAGATATAATGTCACTTGGGTGAACTTTGTAAGCAGCTTCTGTCATGATGTTTGTGGGCAGCTTATGTAAAAATGTCACAAGTTTTGAGTATTTTTATCAGGTAAACTTGTTTTGAGTTCCTTGTTGAGCTGGGTGATGAATTTAATTGTGACCAGGTGATGTGTCCTTGTATCAGACTTTTCATTACCTTAAAAGAGACAGAAATGCGTAAATTATAGGTAGGTAGTTTAAAAGATTCATCTTACTGCTTTTTAAAGAGGGAGTGATTTCTTACTTCCATTGAGACGGCACTTCCATTGAGACGGCACGAATATGATGCAGAGTGGGATAGCAAAGCTTGTCGCTCAGTACTTAAGGACGCGTATGTGAATGCAATCGAAGCTTATGTATTTGATTTTTATCTGGTACGGAAGCTCTTCTTAGAAAGATCGGTATGATGTGAGGGTATTTTGTTGGTGTATGCTAGTGGAAAAAGGTTTCAATATTGAGAGAGGCTCTTTTGGTTTGGTTTTGAAGCCTGATTGAAAATAATTATTTAGTGTGTTACAGATTACTTTAGAGTCTGTGGTTGTTTGATTGCTTATTGTTTTTAGTTGACGGATGCGGTCGTGTGTTTCGTGATTGCTCCTGATGTATAAGTGTGTAACTTTTGTGTCTTGTCTACTATTTTTGTTTAGTTTTATAAATAAAAATTGCAGTTTTGACTTTTTTACTATTTTACTTGCATTTTGTGTTGCTTGTTTCTACTTTTGCATTTAGATTGCACTACTTATACTATGAAGCTTGTCAAATAAGTGACCGAAGGCGTATGAAAACATATAACGTGGTCACCCACGTTATATGTTTTATAGTATAAGTAATGCTTGTTAAAGGGACGTATACCGCTAATGCTTCGTAATAATTTTCGATGAATATTTTTTTATTTGTCAAAAAATGTTAAATCGTTAAGAGCCGAATATGAAATATGCGTAGAGATTGAGTAGTTGTCAACAATGTTCCATATAAAACGTTTCTTTTAAGGTCAGAGGAACATTAATTTCTTTTTCACTAGTTTCTTGGTCAAGAAAAGCTATACTTCCATCAATGAAAAAATGTGCCTGTTTTTTGGTTGTGTAGATAAGAGGACATGCTACTTTTATGTACATTGTCCGACCTGGTTTATTGGTCAGGATCAAGTTAAGTATGTTTCCACTCGAGTACTGGGTTAGATTAAATTTGTTAAAATTTGGGTCAAATAAATTTAGTTTAGTTTTGAAAATTGCTATCTGTTGGCTAATCGTTTTGTACATATGCCCCGATACCACTTCCAACATCGATTTTAAGTTACTCAAGTTAAAGTTGCCATAGGCTAGTGAGGTTTAGCAGTTAATTAAATTTTATTTGTTAGAGGCAATGCTGATTGAGCTTGTTATTTTTTTTGAATGTTGAGTTGAATTTTTCTTTTGAATAGATAACTACTCCTCTTCCTTTAATAATTCTGTTTATTTTGAATAATCGATGGCCTTCTAATTTTGTGTCAGATCTGTCAGTAAATCAAGTTTTGGTGACCAATATTAAGTGTGATTAAAGTAAGATGTCTCTTAAGGTGATTTTAGCCCTTAGTTCTTTAATCAAAATAGCTCGTTGAAATAGCTCGTTTTCTATCCCAACTTAGAATTCTAACTTTGAACTTATTTTCCCTATAAGGAGTGGACAGTAGAGGGTTTCATTTAAATATGTTATTGCGAAAAAAAATTCTAAATCAAGATAGATGTATTTAAGCGATTTTCTAAGTATTATTGTTTTCTTCTTTTAAGAATATTGAGCATTCTATTTGTTGAATACATTTTAAATATATGTATATTTATATATATATATATATATTGCGAAAAAAAATAATCATGTGTATATATATATATATATATATATATATATATATATATATATATATATATATGTATATATGATTAAAAAAGATAGAGAATTTATGAAGATTTAATACATTTTTTAAGTAGAATTAAAACAAACAAACAATGAAAACAAGAATGTTTATATGCATTCTTCTATCCTTACGTTGCTACTTACTTAACAGTCTTGATATATACTTGTTATGCGCTGATTTTATCCACAATTTTGCTTCTTCATACTCATTCCTCTCATTTTTATTTTCATTCGTATTTTTTGTTGTTCCTACTTTTATAAGTACATACATAAATAAAATACAGTGCAATGAAACCCTAAAGAAAAGGTAAATAAAATGAATTTCAATTTATTATGTGTAGTTTGTGAAGGAATTGAAAAGTCTATTTTAATTTGCAAAAGCTTATTTTGTCGCGTGTTTTATACAGCAGTTCTTTAAAATATATATCAATAAAAATTATCCTAGAGAAATATTGCTTAAAATTTAAAAAAAATTTGAAAAAGATATTTATATTATCTGTATCTGAGATTGAGAAATTGAAACTGATATAAAATCAAACTGCATTATGAAAAGGCATATCGAGAAAAAACGTATGCATTGAGAAAAGACATCTAAAGCCTCTAAGCTACGTATTTCGTCGTTTAAAGATGTCTACCTCGCCAAAAAATTTGCTAAGAAAATAAAAAAAACACTTAAAATCTATTTCTTTCATCAAAATTTAAAACATTTCATGAGCCGTCTAATTGGCTAAACAACTTTATAAATAAATAAATATAAGTTTTGTAATATCAAAGATATCATTAAAATTGAAGAAAGAATAAAGTCTAAAATTAAACAGTTACTCCATAAATATAATGGATTTCATTCACTGAACTCGATAAACACTTTACTGTATGAAAAATGCATTAATTAAAAACAATAATAAATCATTTTAATCAGCTTGTTTGTTAATCTGTCTGTTTGCCAGCAAAAAAAAATTTCAACCAAATATTTAAAAAGTATTTACGTGAATAGGACTAGAAAAATAAAAACTTAATCTTGTCACTAGTGTTGCGAAGGTAAAAATTACCAGTAAATTTACTGGTAAATTTTTTAAAAATTACCAACTTTTAAATTATTAAAACTCTTTATTAAAAAGAAAGACGATGCTAATTGTTGTTATAAAATAAATTGAGCAGCCGTTGCGCAGTGATTAGCGCGCTTGCCTCAGAGACACGAGATCCGTGGTCAACGTTCTTCACGAGATCCGTGGTTCAACGTTCTTCACGAGATCCGTGATTGACTCAGAGACACGAGATCCGTGGTTCAACGTGGTTCCACCTCTGGGCAAGTTTTATAACATTGGTAAGGAAGCAGGCATGAATTTCCTTTCAAATGCTCTTCCGCGGTTGCACAAAGAAATCTTAATCTGACTGTGGCGGATTAAAATTTTTTGTGGTCCAGGGCTATTATAAAACAGGAGGCTCTTTACCAAATCATTGATCAAAGATTTAGTTTACAATTTTTTTTTTTTCTTTCAGTATAGTGTTTTCAAAAAAATCCTACCCTAAATCCAGCACTCGGGGCGTCTTTTTTTTTAATTAATGTTCTTAAATGAGGAAGTTCATTATTTTAGACATTCACGCCAAAATGCGTGAAGCAGGGATTGTATTTTGTTTACATTTTTTGGTTTTCATTGAAATATTGATAGACATATTTTAAAAGAATGCATTAAACTAAAGGTAAAGTCAAAAATGGCTGGTTCCCAGTGGGCACGGTACGTTTTTAAAACGTTTTTTAGACGTTTTTATAAGGTTAAAACCTAATAAAAACGTCCAAAGAACGTTTTAAAAACGTACTGTGCCCACTGGGTTGGTTGAATACTAGGTTATATACCTCGCTTTCATACCCCAAGTTAGTTTGGAAAACGCCTAAGTGTATTGTGGAAATGACTCAATAAGTGCAAACCCCCAAATGCTTTTCTTATAGGTTTATAAATTATTTTTTCTACTTAAAATTGGCCCGTTCAGATTTGAAATTTACCAGTAAATTTACCTGAACATTTTTCGCGAAAATTTTGAATCAAAATTTACCTGTAAATTTACATTACTACTTGTCACCAAGCCCCAAATGCATTATGATTAAATAAAATGTAATTAAATACATTTTCAACAAGTATATGTTAGTCGAAATATTATATAAAAATTATAAAACATAAAGTTTGAAATATTTAGAAATTCAAAGCATTAGATTTAAAACTTAGTTTGTAAAATCAGAACATATAATTAAAGAAGAAAATACTAATTAAAAAAAAGAAAACATTTTATTTTTGTTTTGATTTATTGTCTTCATTAATTATAAATTTTTTCATTTATTATTTTATTTAAAATACAAAAACAAACAAATAGTAAAAAGTAAAATTAAAAAATAGATAAACATCACAAAAGACAAAAATAAAATGTATGACGATCGTTTAAATTGATAAAATAAATTAATTAATACTTAACAATAATTATTAAGTTATGTTACTGTATGGAGCTGTAGGAAAACAATTTAATAGTAAAAAAAACGGACATTTTTTTTACTAATAGTTTGCAAATTTTTGGTGTAACTTTTTTGTGTCATTATTGTTTAGGTGCCCCAAGAAAAAATAACGATCTTAATACAGAGCACCATGAAGAGCATTTAAAAAAGAAGTTCGTGTCTCTTTTTGTATGAGGAAAGAGACGTGAACTTCTCCGTCATCGGTATATCGATGACAAAACATGCCCAGAGCTCGCATGGAACCTAAATCTTTTGCTTTAAAAGCAAGCGCTCCAGCCCAGTGGCTTGAGCGCCTTCTTGTTCATATTTTTACTTATTTTTTAGGTGACTCTAAAATACTTTTAAATATTTAACTAGAAAGTTTGCACCTCTTTCCCTAGCAATAACGCAAAATATACCCAAAGCTCGCTTCAGACCCTGAATCTCATACTTCTAAAGCCAGCCAAAAATTATTATTAAATTTTTTTAAGTACAGGAAGAACTGTATAAATTGCTTATTTAAAGTCCAAAAAGGAGCAAATTGCGTTCAACAAAATAATCTAAGCACGTTCCTATGCTTTTGGACAATGAAACAACGTCAGATTCTATCACGACTGAAATATCTTCTAGTTTAACACTCCTACGTTACCGATATCCAGGAACTATGCTGTACTTAGATATAAAATTTAAAAGTTTGATACAAAATAAAAAAACCCGCACTTTTGGAGAATGAAGTGTGAAATCAAATAAACTTTTAAATGCCAATTAGAGAGTTGGAATTTAAGATAGCAAAGAAACACTTTTAAGTTTAGATGAGGCGAAATATATTTTATAAAAACTCAGCACAGATTAAAATTAAACATTTAAAAAATAATTTTTGCTTTTCAAAATGTTTTTATAACAAAAGCTAAATACTAAACATTCTAAAAAGATTTATATATATATATAAAAAAATGTCTAGTTTGAATATTTTGGTGATATTGTTATATATTAATTCAACATTTGTTCTTAAGTTCTTAAGTTCTTTCATTTGTTCTTAAGAACTTTAAATTATTTTGTAAAGGAAAGTTTCTCTTAAAAAAGATAAATTTTTCATAGCATATTATATATTGCTGCTCATCGGGTTATGTTAGTATTTTTTTTTAGACGATTTTAGATAATAGAATAGAGACAGTACACGATTAACTTTAGTAAAATTCAAAATTTTAAAATGATCTAAAAGGTATTTCATATAATTTTAAAATCAAAAAAGTATATTTTATTACATAACCTAGTTTAACTATGTATTGTGTGCGTTCCCATATTAAAAATGAATTAAATATATCTGGACATAAATTTTCTTAAATGATTTACATTGTAAATAAATGTTAGTATAAAAACTGCAGAAAATGGGCACTAAATCCATTTAGTATTAAAAACAGTTATATGCAATTCCCAAAACAACATCCAACTGAGCTTTATAATAAGACAGTGTTTTATTTTATCAATACTCTATAAATAGTATAATTTATCATATAAAAATACTTTAAAAATCAACGCATACATTATAATAATAATTTCAACACAATTGTACGTAAGTCAAGGGCCTAATAGCTCCAATAATAAACATATTAACTATATATTAAAATCTCATCATTAACTTTGCAAATGATGCAAAGTAACCTTTTTTAGCAAAAATGTTTTACTTAACAAAATTTATATCATTTATAGATTTTTTGTAGCTTTTTCTGGGCAAATCTAAATTTTGTTTGAAAATCTTTTTATTTTATCTTAAAAAAAACTACATTTTGTCGAAATTTAGTATTTTTTAAGTTAAGAAAGTTGAAAGTGTTAATTTTTAAGTAATTTTCCATGTTTTATTACTCGCGACGTGCATATTCACCTGCTTGTTCTGAATAAATTTCATATCCATTATCAGTATTTTTTAGATATGGTTAACTACATTACGAACTATCTAAGATTTTTAGAGTAGTAAATAATATTTTCTATTAAATTTACATAAAGCGTCTTGATAGCCAACTTCTCAAAATCAGCATTTAATTTTTATCTTTTTATTTAGCTTGCTAAAAAAGTTTCTTATGATAAGAAATATCACAAACAAAAATATTCATTTTATTCAAAAGTTTGTTGGTGTTGCTGTAATCAAATTCAATACTAAGGTAGTGTCTAATTGACCAAAGCCAAGTTTTTAATAACTGTTTTATACTTAATTTTATTTCCATTCTGTGTGTGCAACTCTCATATTTAAACTAAACTTTCCATAAATGTCATTTGATCCTTTTAAAGATATATAGGTTTTTGATTTAGCAAGTTATAAACAGCTATTGTTGATTTTGGTTTTACATCTCCTGTATATATATTAACTGTATATAGTATATAGTATATTTACTGTAATGATAACAAAAGTACCAAGTGTTAGTTTTTTACACTTTAAATCAAATGCAATAAATTACGTAATATTTTACCAGTTAAAAAAATCAACTATTCTTATATCAACTATTCTAAGACTTATAATTCCTCTACAATAATAACAAAAAAACAACGCGTTAGCAGCAACCTTAAAAAAAATCATGAATCCAAACCAAATTTTAAAATTGTAGAATTATAACTTTTAGTGATTGCAACGTGAATAAATTTATCAATACCCTTTATACAAACCATATTGATTTTTTAAATATTCTAATTTTTCAAATATACTTTTTTATAATACTATTTCGAAATCTAAGACTCCTTTAAATAAAAAATACATTTCTTTAGCTTGACATGGTCTCCAGCTATAATAGTTAATGGTTTCCCATAAGTAGCTTATAATTTCATTGCATATCTCAATTCACATTATTTAAGTTTATCATTAGCATCAGTTAAAGTTTTCGAACACCACCATAAAGGTATATTTTCCCTGATTTCGCATTATTTTAAACATGTAACGTCAATTTCTTTTATTTAACTCAGAAATAAAAATATAAATATATTTTAATATTTCTGAAATAACTGCAAAATTAAACTGTTTAAGCAATGATACCATCCAAATAGCTGCTAGTTCAAAAAGGTTCTGCTTTTTGTTCATTAAAATGTTGCATTATGTAATTTCTAAAAAATCCCTATTAAACATTAACATTAAACATTAACATTAACATTAAGCTTAAAAGACATATCAAAGAAACGTCAATAACTATCGAAACAACAAAGTGTCCGAGTTAAATTTAAAAACAAGCTAGGCTCTAAACGAACCTAAAGTTTAGTTTATGCAAATATTTTTTCGACGACTAGCCAGCTACCAATGCAAATAAAAAAATTTTTAATTTAGAAAAAATAAATCTCACATTATAACTAACACGTTGAAACTTATAATAGTGCGTATAGCATTTTAAAGGAGTTTTCTCTGTTGAGATTCTTAATTATTCTCATGTATCAAATTGAAATTTTTGTGGCATCTATAAAGTTTTGCACAAGTTAATATACAAACGGCGTATAATTTTAATAATAAACAGTAGCTAAGTGTTTACCTATATTTCAAGAAAAAAAGTGGGGAAAAAAAAAATTATATGAAAGACAACAAAAAAAAAAAAGTAGAAAAAAAGTAGTTATCAAACTAACTAATGCAACTTTATTAGAACATACAAAAAAAAACTACTTTAATTACAAAATAAATTTTTATAACCAACCTTTTTTTTTTCATAGCTCTAGCAAAAGATGTTTCCAATCCTTATAAAGTTTCGCTTTTACCATTCTTTATACAAAAATGAGCAGAAAAAGTTTTAAAAATCTTAAAAAATGTGATAGGTATTTTATGAAAATGTTGAAATTTTTTTAACAATATTAACGATAATTTTAACAATATTTTTAAAAATATATGTAACAGTGTTTTTATTATCAAAAAAGGGAAAAAAAATAGAACATTTTGGTTTTTTAATATAAAATTTCTGGACTTATGCTATATTTGACATTACCTATTAGCGTAGCAACTGAAAAGAGATCTGAAAAGAGCATTGAAAAAAATTTAAAAACATTTAAGGACAAACTACGGCGCAGGACCGATTAATCGGTCCTGCACCGTAGTTTGTCTAAGTCTGTTAGTTATTACTAAGCAGTTAATTATTGAATCAGCCGATTTTTATTGAATTAGCATTAAATAACAGTCGTGGCACAGTGGAAGCGCACTTGCCTCAGAAATAATGTATCTGTGGTTCAAACCCCACCTCTAGGCAAGTTTTGCGTCATCGGTTTGGGAGCAGGCGTAAACTTCTGATTAAATGCTCATCTGCGGTGCTCAGTGATAAGACCAACTTCTTAGTGCACCTAAATAAAACTAAAAAGAATCAGAAGATGCAGTTTATCTATAAAAAATTTAAGAACAACAACGACGCAGAAGATGCAGCTCAAATAAATTTAAAAGATGTAATAAACCAATATGCAGCTATGAGGGTAAGAAAAACAAATATTTTCATTCAAGATTTTTGCTTTACTACATTTACATATAATTAAGTTACTTGTTTCCATGTCACTAAATTAAGATTAAATTGATAAAAATTTATTTTTTATCAATTAGAATGGGGGCAAAGAACCAACTTAAGGGCCCGGATTAAAACTATACATACGTGGGGATGGGAAGGGAGATATATACATATATACATGAAAAAAGTTCGGACACTATGGATATTCTATAAAGTCAAATTGTCTGATGCTTTTGTAATGATCACTTAATAACAGTTCCCTATGGACAATTATTAAGGTTTTGCAAATTTCTATTTGCACAATCATTACCGATTGCAACACCATAATTCCCTTGTAGATTAATTCTTCAAGAAGCCAATTCTCGAGTGAATGTATATAAAAGCCGTACCGCTAGTAACGCTAAGCAAAAGAGTAGTAGTCCCTAGAATAAAAGAAAAAGAGTTGAATAGTTAAGGGAAGACGTAAAAGATGCATAAACAAATAATTTGAGCATGCTGCTAAACATGGTGTTAGCAAATCAAGGCTCTTCGACAATATCAAAAAGACTAAACATAATATTGATTTATTAAATCTTGATGTAACTTTAAAAAAAATCAATTCTTTTAACGATAGTACATATAATCTTGATAACGATGGATTTAATGACAGCTATGCTGATAATTTTGATGTGCCATGATGTATCGTTTTAAGGTCATGATATATTTTAAATGAAATTTGGATGAATACCAATTGCAATAATTTATAAATGAAAAATAAGCTATCATTGTAGAAATCGCGTATTTATTTATTTAATATTTATAATCTCCTCTATACGGTGACTTCGGACACTTCCCAAACAACAAGGATATACTGGTCCAATAATGGTTAGCCTCTGCCAGCGAATTCATTAAAGGACCGATAAAGTTCTTCCTTGGATTGCCATTTCTGGAAAGCCGTAACAGGGCTATTGCCAAGCCTATATAAAATTGCCTGAGCTGGGTAGCCGGCAAAAAACCATTAATGGTCCAACAAAGATTTGCCGAAGCAAATCAACAGATATTGGGTTAATACTGGCACATCAGCGGTAACTTCAAATTAGTTTTGATATAAACAAGGGCACTTGCGTTTACAGCAGGGCTGCCATCTGGTTTTTTCGAAGCCAGATTTCTCAAATCTGGTTTGTTTTTTTAGGTTTTGCTTGAAATTTTTTTCCATGTTTATTTTAGAAAATCTAGTTTAAATCAGGTTTTTTTAAAAAATGTATGGTTTTTTTTTCTTTTTGGATTATTTTGTTAAATCTGTTTAATTCTGGTTTATTTTTTGTCAAGTCAATTTAATCAAGCTTTTTTTTTCATAAAAACAGTGAAATAGAGCGAAATAAACAAAATGAATGAAAATATAAACGAAAAGAAAAAAGGAACGAAAATGGGTAACAAAAAAATTTTGTTTATTACGGCTTATTAAAGAAATTCAAAGAATGAATAAACTCTCACCCATGAGTTCAACAGGTTTAAACAATTTATTTGGATTTGTTCCATTCATTTAAAATTCATTTTTTTTCTTAAAAAATTTTTTTTCAATAAATTATTGCATTTGCAGAAAATATTAGAAAAATCTGGCATTTAAGAAGACGATTTAAAGTGAAATACTTTACTTAAAAAAGGTAAAACGAGTTTTTAATGTTTCTGCAGATATTGAAAATTTAGTAACTGTTACTATTTAAGTAACAACTTATTAATCTTTTCTTTTTTCTTAAAATATCTAAATACAAAATTGATCTGACCTGTTGGTGATTTAGATTAATAATCTGTAGCTTATTGTTGATTTTTTGTTTTAGATTAACATCTTTAAACTAATAATGCCAAATAAAAAATCATATGAAAACTCTCGTAATTATCAAAGTGAGTGGGAAAAAGTATTTACCTGGATAAAAACAAGCTCTGAAGCATTTGAGCAAGCTTTTTGTCGCCTCTGCCGAACTAATCTACGTCCACACAAAGATAGCTTAGAGCAACATCAAAAAGCAGCTTCACACATTCAAAGAGAAAAAACATTAAATCCGTTTCAAAAGAAGATTAATTATCTAGGTCAAGTAAAAATTTCAGATGTAAAAAAAAAAGCAGACATTCAGCTTGCTATGTGTATATGCTTTCACTCAGCAATTTCAAATGCTGACCATTTGTGTAAAATTATTTCTAAGTTTGGTGTAGGCAGTCCCCTGGAACATCTAACACTCCACCGCACTAAGTGCACAAAAGTAATCCAGAACGTTATCTTATCAACTCCAGAAGGAGAAATTTCTGAAGAAATCAAATCAAAGCCATTTTCCATCCTCATTGACGAATTAACGGATGTGAGTTCAATTAAGCACCTTGCAATATGCTTGAAATATTTTTTAGAAAAAGAAAAACAGATTGTCGATGACTTTCTTGGCCTAACTCAAGTGATCTCAACCACTGGCGAAGATCTCTTTAATGCTTTGAATTATAGACTCCACTCTATTATATTAACTCTTAAAACCTGCATCGGATACAGTTCAGATGGTGCTTCAAATGTTATTAGCATACATAACTCAGTCTGGTCTTGTGCACTAATTAAATCGCCTAACTGTATTATGATGAGGCGCATTTGTCACTCTAAATCTTGTGATGCAAAATGCTTTTAATGTAATTCCAGCTCCAGTCGGTTTTTTCTAAGCGAGGTTCCCCGGTCAAATGTTGATCCAGAAAATCTAATGAATGAGCTAAATATGCATATCAAAAGCTTAAAGCAGCGTGTTTTTGAAACCAAAGGTTTTGTACTCCCTCTTCAGTGTGTTGATTTTGGGGCCAATTTCACCTCAGAGTGCCATATTTACATTCAAGGTCAACCTTCAAATAAAAAACTGAATGCTGAAGAATCAGTCAAAAATGTAAAAATTCGCTGTCATAGTTTTCTTCAGACGGTTTGAATCGAGTTTGAAAAAAGACTTTCAGAGAACAAATCAGCTTTTCACGGTTGTCAAATCTGTCTCTAATGAATGTTTTATCCCAAGTTATAAAAGTTTCCATTTTCAAAGCTACTTTTTCCTCATCTGATGAGTACAAAAAGTCAAGAAATTGAAAATCAATACAGAAAAATCAGTATCGTTGAATGGACTGAGTCTGACATTTTAAAAGAAAAAGAAGTTCCTAAAAATACTGCTGAATTCTGGATAATTTTAAGGGGGTATGTCGACATTTTTGGACATTGTGCTTTTCGCCACATTTCTGACTACTGCTTTGCTTGTCTATGTGTTACTGTTTCTAACTGTTTAGTTGAGAGAGTCTTTTCACAGATCACTTATGTGGAAAGTAAACAGAGAAACAGAATGTCAAACCAAGTATTGGATACAGTCATTCGCATAAAATCTTATTTAATGAGCCGAAATATTTGTTGTAAAGATTTTAACATTCCCGAAATAATGATTTCAAAGGTCGGAAATGAAATTTACGCAACAGATGCATGCGCAAATAAAGACCTTCACGTATTGGCGAAACTTCATTAATGTTTTACAGATTAATACTTAACCATATAAATTTTTTTATAAAATAGTTCTACTTTACTTCTCCTATTTTTATTTGTTCTGGTTTATTTCTGGTTTATTTTTTGTTTATTATTGGCTTGTTGCAGAAAAAAACCTACCAAACCTGGTTTACAACGCAGATTTTCGCATCAATCTTGAAAGTCACTTTTCATACAAATTTATCTTCTTATCGTTTAAAAAAAGACTTTTAGGTGAGAGTCTGTTCTGTTTTTTTTTTTATTCTAGTTTGCGTACATAATAAATTCTAGATAAATTTTTAAAATTAATATTTTATTAAAGAAATTTATGTTTTTTAAATAGTTTCTAAATAAATTATTGTAAGTTAATTCTTTTGTAAAACAGACGAGGTTTTGTATGGAATGTGTTGTTAGACTACAAATAACATAATGATTATGTTATATGATATAACATAATCATTATGTTATTTGTAGTCTAACAACACATTCCATTTTATATAGCATATAATATATCAGCATTACTTACAAGTCAATATATCTCAATCGTAATTATTTACAATAAGCATTAACCATTAAATTGGATTGTTTAAATTAAATTTTTTTCACCAAGTTAAGCTGGTTTTCAAAGATTTTTAGATTCTTTAAGCAATTTTCACCAAGTTGGTTAAAGAATCTAAAAACCTTATTAATAAAAACAACGACAACTTAAGAATAATACAAAAAAACTGATGGAAATATAGGTTTGATAGAAAAAGAAATGCAAATGTTGAAGTCAAAAAATGTATACCTAAGTATTATTAATATATGAGGCACGTAAGATGTGAAAAGCTACAATACAAGTAAGTCTTTATAGCAAAATAATTTAAAAAATTCGTTGTTGACTTAATGTTTTTGTTTTTTCTAAGAGTGTAATCGTTATTTAATAATTTTTTGTAAATATATTTGCTAATTTGTTTACTTATAAATACAATAAATAAGTATAAATAAACCTACAAAGTTGTGATACACATCATTACTGTATAGTCTAACAAAAGTAGATTTCAGACTGTAACAACTTTTCACAGTTTTGTCTATATTTATTGCAGAGTGTTTAAAATATATATTCAAGTTTTTCCTGTTCACAACTTCTTGTTATAAATGGTTCCATTTGACGGGGATTCTATTTATGAAAAAATTATGTTGACTGTTTGATTTTTTTGATTGTTGTTTATATATTAATTATTGTTGGCTTTTGTCATCTTTCAGCGCTTGTTTAGTCATGGTGAGCTTCTATGTTAAAATTTTTTCCAGGGGCGAAGACACGGGGAAGGGTTATATTTTACATCCCCGTTTTTTTGCTATAAAATCTTGCAACTAATTTTTTATTGCTCTCCAAAACAGCTAAAGCTTTAAAACTTTCAGCACTTGTATAGTCCCAATAACGTCGGGATGTTGAAAATCAAAGCATTTTCTAGGGCCAACGGTACGAAGGGCAACAAATCCCATTCCCACCTTCCCACCCTGACTATTTTATTTTGTTAATGAAAAAATTTTTTAAATTTACTTGTTGTTATTGAGGTGATAAAAGCGAAAGCGCATATAACAGAGCACCTCAGAAATTAAAAATTTGAAACTGACTAAACATAAAATTATTCTATTTAAAACAAGTAAAGGAGGCATTTTATTATATATTTATAAGGCATTTTATTATATAATTAAGTTTGAGCATTCATCAATTAAATTATTTCAACAAAGGGATTGTTTCCCGATTTCGCAAATGCATTCGTATGTTAACGTTGTTCAAGTTATCTTTATTATTTAAATTTTATTCATTAAATGCCATTCTAAAAATTATATTTTATGAAAGTCTTGATCTTTTTATAGAAGAAAAACTGAAACTTTCCAATATCATATAAAAAATTAGTATTTTAATTGTTTAATTAATTATACGTGTTTAATTCTTAAAACGTAATTAAATATATTTATTATACTGCATTTCGTAAGTTTTTTTCCGTTAAGAACTGTTTCGCAAGTTGCTGTGCGAAAGAGTTTCGTTTCGAAATTTATTTTTTTATCATTATTTTAAAAAATAAAACCTTAAAATGTTCATATGTTGCAATACTGAAAATGAAATTTTATTATAAACATTTTGGTAAAAAAAGGTATTGTAAAAAATTTTATTTTTTACGATTATATCCGTGTGGCAAACAAATTTTTTTATAGACTTCAAAACGTCGTTTAGCGAAAGAGCTCTTTTCGCAAGTACGACTTCCGTAAGCGCTACTTTCGTATGTAGCAAAATAGTTTTATTTTGTAATTCAACTTGCGAAAGGCTACATTTCGTAAGTAGCATATGCGAAATAAACATCGACGGTTTTTTTTGTTTCGTAAAATTCGGTACAAAAAAAAAAGTTCCTTATTCTCAATACCCTTCCGAAAGAATTTTTCTTCCGAAATTGTACGAAATCTTCCGATTAACAACTCTATGTTGCAGTCAGATTTCATCTGGATATTGCCTATAAAGAAGATCATTATATTTGGGTTTCAATTTAATTAATGTTAAATAATATATGTTCAATCATACTCAGTCTTCTCCGTTTGACGAGCGATTTTGCGCTCTTGCAGTTTTGCGCTCGCCCACACGCCCGCCAATACTACGGCTGGCGCTTTTTTAAGCGCTCGCCAAAAAATTTCAAACGTGTTTTTAAATTGCAACAAATCTTTTTTTTTAATCAAATTCTAATTAAAGAGGTACAAAAAACAAATGTTTTTTAAAATCGCGCATGCCAGACAAATAATTACTGGTCCGGCTTGCGCTTTTTCGTGCGCTGGTAATAAATTTTAAACGTAGAAGACTGCATACTGTGGCAACATTTTTAAGTCATCTATTTATAATAAAATAATAAATTAATTTGTCACAGCGTTTTATATACTTTATTTAGAATCTGCTGTGAAGTAAGTTAAATATTCAATCATGAAATGTCAAATCTCAAGACATGAAATTAGGAATGGAGTTTTTGTTCATAATAATCCAAGCACCACATGTTTTAATAAATATATTTGGAAGTATCTTGCACTTGGTTGTAATTATAAACTTTCATTGTGATATTGATTACATTTTATTTCAAAAAGTTATAAAAAAAATCCTCAACTCAAGTCTATGTGACTATGGTTTGGTGTTAATGGATAAACTTTTTCGTCAATGATAAAAATATTCATTATTGTAACATAATAACTATGTTGTATAATTATATGTGTAATAACTATGTTGTATAAGTATATGTGTAATAACTATGTTGTATAAGTATATGTGTAATAACTATGTTGTATTAGTATATGTGTAATAACTATGTTGTATAAGTATGTGTGTAATAACTATGTTGTATTAGTATATGCGTAATAACTATGTTGTATAAGTATATGTGTAATAACTGTTGTACAAGTATATGTGTAATAACTGTTGTGCAAGTATAAATAAATTATTAAGTTGTGCTTGTTTTTATTTTATTAAAGTTAAAATGGATGCAAGCACTAAAGAAGGAAATAACGTTACAAATTGAAGAAGAAATTTATAACGAATCATGTTGACAATTGGATATGATTCGCAGAAAAGCACCGTTGTTGAATGGAATCAAATCATTGTATAATAATTATTTTTTGTCGCGTAAATATATTTTGAAATTTAAGCCTGTTTTTCAGATTTATTCATGAAAATTAAAATTGTCAATAGTCATGTGTCTAATACATTTTATTGTTCTTAAACTTATGAAAAATACGCTAATTTTCAACCAAAAAAATCCAGTGTTCTGCCAGCTCTGGTCCTGCACTGGCGAGCCGCTGTTTTGCCATCACTGGCTAGCGGTTGGTCCATGAAAAATCCTTAGAGCAAAATGGAGCTTCACCAACGTCGGTAGTCGTAGCCGGTCCACCGCGGTAGCCTACACAGGACCAGTGCGAGACCATTATATCCTTGCAGTCTGGGTTGACTAGCATTTTTAAAATAGTTTTTAAACATTTAAAATCAATAAATATAAAAAAATTTAAAATGTTAAAAAATACTTCACTCTTTGCAATTTGACAAAAAAATATGTTACTTTGAAAAAATCTTATAGTTATTAAGTAAGCTCAATTAAAGCAAAAACTGTCTGTAGTTTCCCCGGTCTTCCCTATGTAAGCTCATTTTTTTTGAAAATTTTAAATTAAGTTGCAAATAAAATGCATTTATATTAAGTTATTTTTGAAGAACATCAAATTTAAAAGAGTTATTTCGAATTTTAATCCAGTTTTTTAGGAGTTTTTAAGGCTTTTTGCTGGTTTTAGACTCCGATTTGTATGTCTAATAGTCTTATGAATTTGATCAAACAAATCATGTAACTTTTATGTATAACCAATCTTTAGAAGTGTTTTTATAAAATGTTTCATTAACATCTGGGCCCTAATTGGCAAAATGTGACCATGTTTGTTTGACTAGTAGGTAGGTCTCATTAAACTTTAACTACAGAAGTCTATTTATTGATTAAATCGCTTATTAGTAATTCCAAGAACCATTTGCAACTCTATTATCTAAAAGATATTCAGAACTGCTGTTTCAGAAAAATGTTTTAGCAGAAAAAGAGGTTACACAACTTTTTTAACATGCTGCTAAGAGTTTTGATTTCTTAAAGTGGATTCAGACATTTTTGATAATTAGCATTAAACTTAATCATACCAAAGCATTATTGTTTTTCTACAGTTCAAACTGTTCAATTGCTCATAAGTCTCTTTTAGAAACTTAACAATTGCGAAAAAATAACATTACTTTTTTCACACCAGAGTAATAAATTGACAGTATTTGAAAAGTAAAACTTGTTTTGCTCAATTTAGAATACTTTTAATATATATCTATATTACTTACTTGCATATTTTTAATTTAACATGCTTTACCTTTTCCGATAAACCAAACACCTCCACCCATTTCTATGAAATATTGTTCATAATACAACTTTTACAGTTCTGAATATCCTTTAGTATTATGAATCTTGTTCATAATATAATAGAAAAAGCTAGTCAAGAAAAGAAAAAAATTTATACTAGGCGATTTCGACCTAGACTGTTTCCAGTACAATCAAAAACAAAACATTACAAAGCTTTATAACCATTTATTTGAAACGGGAACAGTACCTATTATAAATAAACCCACCAGAATTACAGAGTTCTCATCCTCCTTAATTGAAAACCTTTCTACCAATGGCTGTTTCGATATAACGCTAAAAAAAGATATTGTAAAAACTAATGTTTCGGATCATTTTCCAATTTTTTCTACTTAGGCGCTGACCTCAAAACAAATGCGCACGGAAAAATTACAATAAAAAAACATATTTATAACAACAATAACCTAAATTTATTTGGCAAATAATGAAAAAAATTACTGGCAAACATAAAACAAGCACAAGTTCGATGCCAAATGCTATAAAAGTCGAAAATAATTTAGTTACCAATTCAAATCAAATAGCTGCCGAATTCAATAAATTTTTTTAAACAATAGGACATAACTTATCAAAAAAGATTCCTTATGTAAACAACAACTCTGTTGACGAATCTATATCGTCACCAAATTCAACTACAAATTTTTCAAATCTAAGTTATTATGAATTTGAAATAGCATTTAAATCATTAAAAAGGAATAAAGCAATTGGGTCTGATGATATAAATGGAAATATTATAATTGACCCTTTTAATGTGATCAAAGATATCCTCTACAAAGTCTTTGAAGCATCTTTTACTCAAGGATCTTTTCCAGATAGTTTAAAAATAGCAAAAATAAATCTTTAAAACAGGTGACCATACCAATATAACAAACTATCGTCCTATCTCAGTTCTACCAATCTTTTCAAAAATATTAGAAAGAATAATGTATTAAAGAATATACACTTATCTTATTGATAATAAGCTTCTCTAAAAAAATTAATTTGGTTATCAAAAAAATAACTTTACTGAACACGCTATTCTCCAAGTAACGCGCAGATTGCCGACTTATTTAGGAATACTCAATTCACACTAGGCATATTCATTGACTTGTCAAAGGCTTTTGATACTGTTAATCATCATATTTTAATTAAAAAGCTGGAGAGCTATGGTGTAAAAGATAAAACCCTAAATTAGTTCAAAAGCTACCTAAAGAATCTTCATCGCAAATAATAACGAATATAACATGTGGTTTACCCCAAGGGTTCATACTTGGGCCACTGGTATTTTTATTATACATAAATGATCTTTACAAAGCTTCTAACTTAACTACCGTAAATTTTGCGGATGATACGAATTTATTTCAGTCGCACGAAGACATAGATATACTTTTTAATAAAATGAATAATGAACTAAAAAGAACATCATATTGGTTTAGAAAAAAAAAATTGTCTTTGAATACGGATAAAACAAAATTTTTACTTTTTTACCGAACCTCTAAAAAAAAGAGAATCCAAAATATCTTGCCTGACTTATTAATTGACAATACAATCATAAAAAGAGAAAAAGTTACAAAATTCTTAGGAGTCTTAATAGACGAAAACTTATTTTGGAATCAACAAATTGGTAATATTTCCATAAAAGTTGCTAAAAGCATTGAAATTCTACATAAAGCTAGATAAATACTAAATAAACACCAACTAACTCAACTATATTATTCATTTATTCATTGTCAAACAACGAGTTAAAAACTATTTCTTTCTTAGATTAATTTAAAAATCGACTTAAACAATAACATTTGATATTTGACAACGAATTAAACTTTTAAATACGAGTAATTACTTGTTTTTAACTTGTTTTTTATTTTTTTACTACATTCTTGATCATATTTATTCTTGATTTTAATCTGAATCTTTATAAATCTGAAGTATAAACAATTGTAACAATAATATGTTTTATAAATTGTGTAAATAAGTGAGTACCTATGTATTTCTTGTATATTATATTCAACTTTTATACAATAGTTTTGCGTTTTGTATAATTGCGTTTCTAAAAAAACTATTTTTTCTTTATATTTTTAAAAAACTTATTCTTATATTTATTTTTTTCTTTTATATTGTATTCAATTTTTAATTTGAAATTTAAAATATCAATAAATAAAAGTTAAAAATAATAATTAAAACAATGATAATAATAAAAATAAAAATATTTTTATATTTGAATCTATATATTAATCTGTATTTATAAAAAATACAGATATATATCTGTATTTTTTTGGATAAATTACTTTGTGATGTAACGAATATGTGTAATTTAACGACGCAACGTAATTTTTTTTTTATATTTATATTGTAAAGGCGCTTGGCGATAAGACTGAGTTTGTCTTCTTCTTACGCCAGCCGTATATTTACATTTCATGATAAATAATTTTGTAAACTTTCTTTATGGTGAAATACATATTAATTAATAAAAAAATATTATTTTTTTCATCGTTCTTATTTTACTTCATTAAAAGTTGAATAAACAAAAAGAAATTCCGAGTTTTGAGAAATACAATAAAATGCTAAATTGGTTTTTCTCACTTAAAGATATGGCTAATATTTATGAGAGAAAATTTATTTTTAAAATCCGTATGATGGCCTAAATACTAATACACAAAGTTTTAAATAGAGGTTTTACTTTACACTATTGGTGTGTGACATTAGGGATTTGATTTGGCTAGATTACAGAATCAAATTTTGTTAAGTTATAGTTTTATGAGGCTTTAATTTGAGTAAAAAAGTATTTGTATTTCAGTCGGTATTTGTGATGAATTTTTTAGTAATAAAGTTAGGTGATATAGTTTCCCCATAAAATCCGTTTCTTTAGAGCCCTCTTCCCATACTCCTTCTCTTTTAATTCTTTCTTTCCAAGTAACAAACCAAAAACCTGATTACAAATAAGGATGCGTACAAATAAAGCTTTAAACATTAAAAAGTTTACTTTTAATGCCTTAACTTCAGATTGTTTTTCGAAATAAAGTTCATTATGTTTATAATTATAACATATTAATAAAAATTATTAATGGAAACCGCGAAATATTTAAAATAAGTCTCGAAATTGTCTTGCGTAAACGTTTTACATAAATGTTTTAATAACAACAAATTCTTTTTTAAACTTGTACAGGGTGCGGCAGCGATTCGCGAACTTTTTAGAATATTTTTCAAAATGAATTTTTAAAGCACTAAAAAATTATATTCATGGAATATTTATAAAAGAAAAGTTGAAGATAAATACTTTTTGCACCTTAACATTCAATTAAGTCTTTTTTTTTTTATCACTGCCTCAAGCCTAGGACAAAGGACTAGCAGGTGCTTATTATATACTCCCTTGAGATTGAGTTCCAAGTACGGGTATTTGATAACTTTAGTGACTTGACACTTGAGTGGATTTTTTACAACCCTTAATCTCAACTACGCTCAACACACTATAGTCAATGGAATTCAGGTCAGGGCTGGATGGTGGCCAAGATTTCTAGCATCATGATGAAATAAGGGTGTTTGGCGTGGCACACAGTTGGTGCTTTGTCACCCTTCTGCAAAATAAATCTGTCGTTTCGCCTATTTATCACAAACTTTAACTGTTGACGAAGCATGGCTTTTTAGCTGATTTAGAAGCTAAAATATCATGCTTTGATCCTTGATCTTTGATCTTTGATCGTTTCAAACGTAAAGTTTTGAGTCTTTCTGTTAAAAGTTGACATGAAGGTTGTGCCACACTGACTTTTCCGAGTGTTTTTAGAGTTCTTCTGACTGTCCTTTCGTCAACATTGAACAATTTTGCTGTCTTTCTGATGGATACAGTAGGATTCTTTTCAACATACTTTTTAAGATTTTCTATGAACTTTTTATCAATTTTTTTATTTACTGGAGAAGGCATTTTGGCTCTTTCAGCACTGCCACGTTTAACCACTTTGTAAAATGTAGTTTTAAATACTCCAGAAACACGAATCACTTCACGTGCAGACAAACACGCGTGAATCATATTTAAAACTTCGTTTCTTTTAGCTTTTATTGTGAAACTTTTAACTAAAATGTGTTTTATTTACTATTTGATTAAAATCTAAGACGGTCATTGAATATTGATCAACAAAAACAAATTGCGGAAGTATTTTATTCACATTACAAAACCCAGCCAAAAGTTGGTTCGCGAATCGCTGCCGTAAACAAATACCGTATATATATATATATATATATATATATATATATATATATATATATATATATATATATATATATATATATATATATATATATATATATATATATATATATATATATATATATATATTTACAATGCGTTTTTGCACCTTGTCAAAAAGAAAAAGGGCATCATTAGAAGATCCGCCCCAGATATGGCAACAGTATTCCATACAAGGCCGGATTTGAGATTTATAGAGATAGACAATAGAATCCGAAGTAAGAAAGTGACGAGCTCGATAAAGAGATGCAACCTTAGCAGATGCTAATTTTGCAACTGATTTGATATATGGTTTCCAAGAAAATTGGAAGTAAGAGTTAATCCTAGAAGATGAAGAGTAGGTGGCTCATTGAGTACATCACCGTTCATAAATATAGGAAGATCTAAATTATTGCGATAACGATTGGCTGAAAGAAATTGAGTTTTATCTGTATTGAAGTTCACCAACCACTGTGAGCCCCATGCTGTAGCAAAAGTGAGATCCTTTTCAAGCTCAAATGCCCCCTCCAAGCAATTAGAGAGTGTTAGTTTCTTATCACGACAAGAATAAATGGTAGTATCATCAGCAAACAATGTCATTTTAAATGTGAGAATATCTAGAAGATCGTTAATGTAAATTAAAAAGAGTATAGGGCCAAGGATAGAACCTTGAGGAACCCCTGAAGTTAAAGAATAAGAAGAAGAGTGGTGTCCATCGAGGTTGCCGGATACACCATATGAAGAAAGATTATAGAAAAGACCAGCTAGCCAAACTTTATCAAACGCTTTTGAAATGTCAAGAGCGATGGTCTTAACCTCTCCACCTTCATCTTATGCACGATAAAACCTGTCAGTTATTACTGTTAGCAAATCAGCTGTAGAACGAGAAGATTGAAATCCATATTGATGGTCAGAAAGTAAGTTATTAGATTCAAGATGAGAAATTAAGTGTTTGTTAATTAAAGATTCAAAAACCTTGCTTATGATAGAAAGAAGACTTATGGAACGGTAGTTAGATAAATCAGATCGATCTCCAGAATTTTAGAAGATAGGGATAACAAATGCCGCTTTCCAGCAGGCTAGAAAACAAGACTCTGATAAGCACTTGTTAAATAATTTTAGAGTATAGACGACAGCTCTGGAGAACACTTTTGCAAGATACTAACAGGTATGTTGTCCGGGCCACAAGCTGTAGAAGAGTCTAGGCAGGAAATCACTTTAGATACAGAAGCTGGAGTGATATGAATGTCAAGCAATGGATCAATCTGTTTGTTGGCAATATCAGGTAGAACGCAACTAGTGGAATCAAGAGATGATATTGATGAAAAGTTTTTAGCAAACAATTCGGCTTTGTCTTTAGGTGAGGTGACAAAGTCTGAACCATACAAGAGAGGTGGAATTAAAGATTTGCTCTTATTATTGATATTATTAAAGATTCTCCAGAAGTCACAAGAGCCTAATTTTTGAGATGAGATACGAGATTTCATGACCTTTTTACAATTGTTTCTAGCAATAATAAACAGACGTATGTTTTTTGGAGAATTGTTTTGCTGATAAATATGAAAGTAACGGTTTTGATTGGCAATCGCAGCAGCACAGTGTGAAGAAAACCATGGAGGTGAGTGAGGCTTGACCTAAACTCGTCGAGAGGGAATAAAAGATTCCATGCCAGCCTGAATCCACGAAGTTATGTAAGAAGCACATTTGTCGACAGGAAGACGAAAGATTTCTATCTAAGGACCATCACGAAGAAAATCACGGAAAGAATCCCAGTCAGCTTTACTGTAGTTGTAAGAGGTTCGATAATAGAGGGATTTAGGTGATGAAGAAGAATGAGATATTAGTTTTAGAGAGATCAAACTGTGATCAGAAGCACCTAAGGGTAAATGTGGAGAAACTGAGCACTGTCTAGGATCAGAAACAAGGCATAAGTCGAGTAAAGAAGGTAGATGATTCGAGGTGTCAGGAAAGCGAGTTGGAAAGTTGACCATTTGAGTTACGGATTGAGAAAGAAAAAAGTTGTTGGCTTTAATGTCTGCAGAGTCACTAACACTAGAGCCAAGCCATTCAGAGTGGTGAGCATTAAAGTTACCGACAACAACTATATTAGCTGATAGATAAAGAGAGAGGGCTTGGTCAATATGATCAGAAATAATGTCAAAAAGAGTACAGTCTTGAGATGAAGGAGAGCGATATAGAACAAAGAAAAAGTTAATGGAGTGAAGTGGTGCTAAACGAAAGCACATGAAAGAATAGTCTGTGGATTCAAACCTAGTTTCACGACAAATGGGTGAATTCTAACGAATGTAAATGCCCAGGCCAAGCATGTGACTACTGGAGTTTTAACGAATTAGAGGAAAATAACCATCAACACTAAGATTGCAAGATGAGACAGCCGAACTCAAATTAGTCTCACAAAGAGCAAGTAGATCTGGTGAACTTTGCAAGAGATAAGACTCAACAGAAGCAAAGTTACTTCGAAGACCACGAATATTAGTGAATGATAGGTTAAGAGAGCTTAGTGATGATAATGGTTTTTTGTGTTTTATAGTTTTTGGTACTTTATTTATTTTTAAATTAGATTGAAGAACTTGACTAAAAGCATAAATAGTACTCAGAAAACTGTTTAAAAGCCTAAGCAATTGCCTCATTACTACTAATAAACCGTAACAAAGTGCTCCAAATGTGGCCTCGGCAATGCACACCAAATGTACAAACAAGGACACCATCCATGCGCAACATGGCACTGTTAATACTTTGATATTTTACAGCTGTTGATGGAATCAGCCTCTCTGAGAGCTACCACAGAGTTCGGGAAACCTGACTACCAGCCGGCCTCAGAACCATAATACTGAGTTTTAGAGCTGTACCCTCATTAGGAGATAATAGAATAAGTTGCCTAGTCATAAAAACAGAGACACAAGCAAAACCCATGCATTGAGTCAAGAAGATCTAGCATTCAACATCCTAAACTGGAAACAATGTATTAAAAATACATCTGCGCCAGCCTAATAGATGAATCTGCGCCAGCCTAATAGATATATATATATATTAAAACCTAAAAGTTGTCTCAAATTACTTGTATGAGCAGTCGAAAATTATAAGTAATTGCAAAGCGAAGTGAAGAGAATAAGTTATCGGATAGCAGCCATTGCGCCGTGATAAGCGCTTGCTTCAGAAGCTAGAGATCCGTTGTTTAGCGCCACATTTGGGCAAGTTTTGTAAAATTGGTAAGAAATAAGGTGTGGACTTTCTTTTTAATGCTCTTCTTCGGTGCTCTGTGATAAGACCGTAAGGACTTTTGGAACACCTAAAATATATATAATAAAAAAAAAAAAATTTCTAAAATCAGTTGAAAAATAAAATTAATCGTTCGAAAACAAAAGCGTCATAGATCGGTCCAATAAAAAATTTTGCTGATCAATTTAGTAGGTTGAAATTTTTGAAGGTCGAACTATGTGACACGGTTCCGAACAAGAGTAAGCTTTTTATGGTTAAAATCTCAATTGTTGAAAATGGAAATGTTTTTATACACAATATAGTATTTAACAATATATAAAATAATTTCAGCGTTACAAAAAAATTATTAAAAAAAATTTTTACTTTTGGTAAATTTTGGTAAATAAAATATGAACCACTGTTAGATAATATGGATCTCTGGTCCATTTGATATGACTATATTTTGGAAATATACTATATGATCCTTTGATCAAAAGTGACAAAATATCCCAAAATCAAATTTAAAAGTTTTTAATTTTTTTATAAGATTACCATAATATTAAATGTTTGCAGCCTCAACATTAGCATGATAATCAGTGATGTATCTTTCCATCATCTGGAGGATTTCATGACGGCCCAAAAAAAACTTTAAAGACTCGTCCTTCAAAACCAAAAAATGGAATGTTAAAGACTTAGTAAAATCCCAAAGTACAACTGAGATGATCACAGTTACTGAAGTAGCATGTTGTATATCGGGGCACAGAGACCAAGCTACTAAATTAAAACGAAATTAAAATACTTGATTTCTGGTGGCATGTAGTTGTGTTGTGACGATGCATTAGCCTATTACATTGACTCAAAATGTACAAGTCATTCTTATAAACACACGCGAAAGTGGTCTTTATAGGCAAGGAATTTATTATTTCCATCTTATTATAGTCTATGCAAGTCGAAAAAATTATGTTTAAATTAAAATATTTCTGCTACAGAAACCCATAACAAAATTAACCCACAAGTCATACTTAGATAAACTACTGAACGCCTAATTAAAGTCCAATGTGAAGTTCTTTAAAATCTTACTTTTACTACGCCATTCACATTAATTAGCTAAGGGGATGTGATGGGAGCTCCGCTCACTTTACTTATAAACAGATATTTAGAGACTGTGATGCTACTGAGTTTCTGCTTGTATTTTTATTTAATCCTCTAAGACTGAGTAACGACCAAAAATATTATTTTGCGAAATCCGCGACCTTTATTCACCTTTTTTGCCGACAAATTAAGTTTGTTTTTTTAAAAAAATACAACAGAAACTAACAATATCTTATAAAGCTCGACTCTATAAGACTTGACGAATCTCAAATTGCTGTTAATCACAACTTAATACTCTTAATGGTAGATGGAAAAGTTTGCAAAAGCCTTGACTGACACAAGTTCCCAACAAAAATGCTACATTTGTGGAGCGACTACTAAAATGATAAACGTTGAACTATAAGTTTAATTCTCATCAGTTTAGGAACTATTAGTTTGACATTATGGTTTTGGTCAGTCTACTTTGTGGATTCGTTTTTTTGAGTGCATGCTACACATTAGCTATCATTTAGATATAAAAAAAAAATTGGCAAATTAGAAACGATAAAGATAAATCTAGTGTTCAAAAACGTTCGAGAGGTATCAAACAAAAATTTAAAAACCATGTGGAACTTATAAAAGACAAATAAAAACCTGGCATTAGTTATACAAATGATGGGAAAACAGCTCGCAGGTTTTTTTTGAAGCCAGAGTTAAGTGGTGAGATTACGGGTCTAGAAGTCAATCTCATTAAAAATTTCAGTACTTTGTTAAGACTAATTTTCTCTAGCTTTATTGATAATTGTTATAAATTTGAAAAACTTTATTCTGAAACCAAAACTCTTTATCTTATTCTATATTTGTGGTACTATGCACGTGGTAGTATACACGTGGTACTATACACGTGGTACTATATGCCTGTTACTGTGCACAAAATACTTGTACATAGTACGAAAGTTTTTATAACATGCCTTCTTCCGATCGGACAACTATTAGAAGAGTCTCAAAATGCCCACAATAAAATTTTTTGTCGATTCCGCGAACATTATACAAGAAAAAAATTACGTATTTCTACAAATATAGATTCGCTTAATATGCTTTTGGTAATATTAGATCTTGTCATCAACTCATAAAGAGAAACGTCAAGTAAAAAAACCAGTAAACTACCGTTAGACCAAGCGCGGATCTAGACCATTTAGTAAAGGGGAAGAGCAATTTTTAGGTTTTTTCTGATTTGGTGAATCCAGACCACCCATGTATAAAAGAGGAAGGGGGGATTTTTTGATTCGGTGCATCTAGACTCTAAAAAAGTAGGGGGGGGGGGGGGGAATTTTCAGGTTTACATCATAAAAATTTTTATTTCAAAATATGTGTAACTAATCAAAAAAACACCAAAATATTATTAACTACATTCTTAGAAATCAGATTGCAAAACAAAACATTTTTGTCCACCTAGCTATAAAACAATACACTGTGCGCACTAACGTTATCTTTTCTATAACAAACATATTACTAGTTATATAGATGTTAAAGTATTATGTTAAACTCTTATTTGTAAAAGAGAATGGGCTTTTTAAAATTAATTTTTCAGGGGCTAAATTGTCAGTTTTCCTTGTTTTCGTTTCTTTGTTTTGCAGATTATTTCGAGTCGCTTTTAAGGTTGAAAAAATTTTTCTAGAATTTAGTATTTAAAATTAAATATTATTATTTAATTTTTATATAAAAATTTGCATAAAAGAGTGATAGCGGGTTTGTTTTAAAAACGTTTGTATTCGGATTGCTCAAAGCAGTTTAAATGTTATTCATGCATTTCTTAGTTTCAAACTAGATTAAAACGAGGTTTGTCATGATTGTAGTAACTTTACATAACAATTTTTTGTTGATTTACTTCAGTGTGTCTTAAAAACGGATATTGTCTGGTGCGCAATAGAAACGTCATAAACGACTGAAGGAAAGATTAGAAAGGTACAAATCGCTCTATTACTTCTTTCCATATAAGTACTGTTGTATGGAAAGAAGTAATATCTCATCAGCTTCTCTTAACACTGCCTCTACTGTTAATAATGCATCTTTTACTAGCCTTGAAATTACCGCTACTACTGCACCTTTATTAGATACTACTACAACACTAAGTTTTTTTGACTGTACTTTTACCAGTGTATCTCTTGCTAATTCTGTCAATACTGCGAGTAATTTTTTTTTGTTGCAATCTTGAGCTTGCTATGTTTTATAATGGTCTCATACAATATAAAACTTGTTTTTCAATACCACATTTTGTTTCTTATTTTCTTTAAGTTTTCGCATCGCGTAGGCGTTTGAAACAATATATTCAAAGGTCATGTTTTACTTCATACCATAAAAAAATATTTTTAAACAATAAATTACTACAAAAAGCTATACCTGAGTTTACGAAAATTACGTGGAAAAATAGGAATTGGTAATACCATTTTGTTGAGTAGTTTAACTTATATAGAAATGTTTTAAATACTGTTCCACTCATGTTATCGTATATATAATATTTAAGTAATTTACATCCTACATACATCGTACCTATGCATGGTACCGTAGACACTCTTGACCTGTGCAAACATTTATGTAACTCTCATCACCCCCTTAAAAATGCCATATTGCTCTATACATAATAAATAAGTATTACGACAGAATCTTGAAAAGTTTCATTATTAAGAAATAGATTGCTTGCGCCCCTCCTATAGATACAACAGCAATAACAACAAGAATGACGAGACTGCAAGGCTGGCTTAAAAATTCAAAGCAAAATTTTAACTAAACTCAAATCTAATCCCATTCTAAAGAAAACTCTAATGATAATTCTCTTGATTATTCGAGTTATAAACAAATAGTTTCATAAAAAATTTCTAAGTTTACAATTTGCAGTGAAAACCAGTTCCGTTAGAAAGTTTTGCGTATGTGATTATTTACTTATTGAAAAATCTTTAGTAATCAGAATTACAGAGTGCTCAAAACATCAGGTACAATTTTTTTTTATATGCAAGGTTTATTTATTTTCCTTCACAAGGGCAACAGACTACCCTAGATCAATTTTCAAGAACTTCAGAACTCCAAAACTATGGGCGGAAAATACATCAAGTTCTAAGTCATTAAACCTCACGAATTTTTTGTCTTATTGCAGATAAGACAAAAACTTCGTCTTATGTCAAACAACATGTTTAGAACTCCTAGGCATCAGAGACCAGAAAAATAAATAGAGATACAAAGCCGGAGTCTTTTTAGGACTCGTCATACCTGCTGTAAAACCATAAAAAAATCTTTATATCCTAAAATAATTTAATTTGGGTTGCTGTTGTTGTTGTCGTTATTATAAGATTTAGAAAAAAAATTTATAAACATAAATGCTAGTTAACCTAACAAGCTTATACAATATGTATGTATATATTTTTATTCCTTAAACGTTAATCATTTATAATTTTGAATAAATATGTTAAACTGGCTTTTAAAATTCTTCAAGTATTTAAAACGTCATTTGTTGGAGAGTTCTATTTGTTGACCACAAGTAATGTAAAAAAAGTTGGCGTGAAGTCTAATGGCAAAAAAATTTTTATTCAGCTTCAAAACATAAATTAATGCAGCAGATTTGCTTCTAAAGACAGTTATCTAAGCTTTTTTTAAATGAATGTTAAATGATATTTTTAAATGAATGTCAAAACCTATACTAACATTCTTACCGTATCGAAAATGAAGAGTATTAATCTAAAAAAAGCTTAACAAAATTTTATTTTTAATATATTCACAACTATATAAATTATGCAAAGATTGCCTGTTGAGATTTTCAAGAAAAACACAAAGTAAAATTTAAGGCTTTTGTTAAGGAACAAACATTCCGTTTTACTTGCTGTTAGAATACTGATTACCATGCCAAACCTTTTTTTTATATATGAATAATGCAAAGTGAATAAATTGAAGGAAAAAAACATTCATCAGGTTGTAATATTTAACTATTTTTAGATTATATTAAAAAAATACTTTTTGGAAAGCCTTTGAAAAATGATAAAACTTAAACTGAGGGTTTACTGACAATAGTGACACGAGGCCGATAGTTTAAATAAGACATTGTATTATTTTATAGTTCTATTTTGTTTTAATATTATTTCTATTTTGAGTTTTGGCGACATGGTTTTTATTATCTTCTTTCTGATACCTAGTAGATTATGTAACTATATCCTTTATATATTGTTGAGGTTTATTGTTTTTTTTTTGTTTTTTTTAATTTCTTTTGATTTTTTTGTTTAATTTTTTTCCAGAAGTTGTTTGTCTGCCTGTATTCTTTTATTCGTAAATACGTTATTTTTTATCTTTCAGTGAGTTACTCTCGGAAGGGAATTTACGTCATCTTAATCATCATGATGTAATTAAATTGAACATGCAATCAAGATTAAAACTGTCATCTGTTCCATTTTTAAAACAATGTTTTCAGAAAATCTAAGTTCATTTGCATTACGGTTCCCAAATTAAAACATATTTTAAATAAAATGGGCAACTGTGAATGCGTTTCATCTAAAATCAGCACGGTAAATAACGATTTTTCTGGATTTCCAAGTCAAGTAACAACAACAGTTGGGTTTAAAATTCATTTTATTAGGATACCATTGTCCCAAAAAGACATTAAAAACTTGCAGGAATCATGGATAGACATCAAACAGATCTGGATAAAAATATGTGCAACAGCATTTCAAAGGTTGTAAAGTTTTTCTAATTAATAATTTCTTTAAAAAACCCAATTAATATATATATATATATATATATATATATATATATATATATATATATATATATATATATATATATATATATATATATATATATATATATATATATATATATATATATATATATATATATATATATAATAAACAATAATTTTAATATTATTATAAAATAACTGGAACTAGCTCTCAGAAAATAGCTAATTGTGCAAAACACCATAAACTAACAGTAGATAATTGTTTATAGCAATCTCTTGTTTGAATAATAAAGCAATGTAAAATATTTAGGTGGTTTTCTACATATCCTGAAATTAAAGAAATGTTTAGTTTCGAATATGACAATGTAGACGAGACCAGTATTAAAAGTTCACCAGCTCTATATTCGCATGTGCAGAAATTTGAATGCTTAATTGAGAAAGTATTAAATGACGCCGAAAACAAATCAAAGTTTGTGGAAACGCTAATAAACTTGGGAAAGTTTCATTATGAGCTTGGCGCGCAACAAAAATTTGCAACGGTAAGAAATTTTTAAAAATTCTTTCAAACTATGTCAAAGTTTTACTTTCTTTCTGCTTTGCGCAGTGAATAAAAATTATAAAATTCAACGGAATTATTTCATATCTTTGTACTTATAGTAGTTTTTATATATTTGTTCTTACATATTTGTAATTGCATGTTTTTATGTACTCGTTCTTGTATATATTTGTACTTATAATAGTATTTGTGCAGTTTTTTACAAATCAGTTTTACAAAATCGGTAACAACTTATATTCATAAAATCATCTTTTATAAGTTATTAGTATAAGTTTTAACATCTGTAGCCATTGAGGCGTATCTTTTAATATTTTATCAAGTTGAGAAGTTCAAAAATATATTTTTTTGCAATTTAGATTAAATCTTTTAAAATATTTATCTGTTTAAAAAAAGAAATATCAAAATACGATGAATTCATAAACGCTATAAAGTAAAGTGCCAGTAAAATGCGAACCACTAACCACCAAAAACTGGTAACATTTATTAATAACCAACGGTTAATTGGTAATTATTAAAGCAAGGTCGTTTTGACACAGCCATTGCCTAATGAACTATTTTGGTATTATAGGTCGGTGTACCTAAGACTAACAAAGAATTACTACTTTAAATTTTAAAATATTTTTTTCATGTATCTCTATTTGAATAAAACTTTACTTTCAATATTTTATTTTCAGTCTTTAGTTTTAACTGATAAAACTTAATTCCGAAATTCTCGGATATTCATAAATTTACGCCACATGGCATTGATAAATTTTGTTGTTTAATTTGTGCAACTTATATTTACATCAACTAGCGAAAAAATAAGATTTTTTTATAGATAAAGATTGTTTTAACACTCAAGTTCCAACTTTTTCAGCTATTTTGTTGGGATAGGCAGGGAGAATAAATGGAAAATCAGTTAATCCAGTTCTCGAATTACGATTATGCTAATTATCAGAATACCTTAACGGTACTCTGATAATTATGCTAACTAATATCTTCGCTTTTTGTCTCTTATCCTCGTAATACGCTAATCTTCTCGGCGACAAAAAATTCAATTGTAAAAGTTAGTGTTTTAGAATATGCTTTTATACTTACAAAATTCAATGAAGGTGATAGGCTGCAATAAAAATACTAACTTTTAATTAAAATACGAAAACAGCTTTTTTGACTTATTGAAACTTTTACATTCTTTGATCTACATATAAATCAGAGAATATTTCTGTAAATGAAGTAAACATCTACATTTGTAAAAATGTTTGTTTTAGCAACGTCATAACAACCACAAACACATATAAATTATTTAATGAATGTTGAAGAAAATCTGTAGCATAACTATTTTGTCTACCATGCTTTTATTTGTTTACTTATCTATTTTGCTTTAAAAGAACTCAAAGATTGAAAACTTTGTAGGTGTGGTTATAGCGATTCATGATGTAATTGTGAGAGTACGTTGCTGTATTAGATCCTCAATTATTAACACTATTAAATCTTCCGTAAATAATAAATAAGCAAAAAAATAAACTTTTATTACAATTAATAAACAAAATTTTTACAGAAATAAAAAGAGTGCACGTATGACCATAGTTCCAAAAAGTGTTAAAGTTTGTGTTAAAAAGTGTGAGATCTCAATGCTCAAATGAAAACTCTCGTCTGAAAAAATAGCTGCGTTTTCTATGAATTCTTTTTCGCAAGCAGAAGGCTATATTTAGAATTAATACTAAAATAGCATAATTGTGCATTTTTGTTTGTTCAAAAATGTTTTTGCATAAAACATTCTGAACACATAAAAACACTCTTATTTATAAGAAATGTGAATGAGACGGTGAAACAAGTTTTTTTAAATATGTATTAAAAGCCAATCCATAGAGGAAGTGAGATAAAATAAATAAAGAAATTTTATTTAGAGTTTAATAAAGTTACATTATTTAGAGTTAGAAGATGAGTTCTAACTTAGTGAGAACTCAAGTTTTAAAACAATGAGGTAGTCGATTGTGTAACATTTGTCTCAAGATGGCACTAAAATGCGTCAATTATATACTTGGTTGTGTAAAATGTCTCAAGATTTCACTAAAATTTTCCATTAGGAATAACCTTAATAGTTTTCATGTGATGAAGTAAGATACCTTTACAACAGTTTTTCATTTTACAGAAATTTTAAATTTTGATAAACTTTTGTGAAATGCTTAATCTTGATAGATTCATTGGGCTATCATTAAAACTAATCATAAAATTTCTGTTTCATTTCAAAATCTTATTGCTCTCTTTTTTTGGATAAAAAAATTGTCGAAATTTAAAAAAAACTAGATGTTTTAGTAAACATATTATGGAACTGGATAAATAATCTTAGAAAAAGTGTGATAAAAATATTACAACGTTTTGGCTTAGAAGAGAATGTTATCCTATCAATAACAAGTTAAGCCGATAGTTTGCAAATAAAACTAGTAAAACGAAAGACACTAATAAGAAAAAAAATCTTTAAAGGCTTCTATGTTTAAGGAAGATTTTATTATGCTGTTGAAATGTTTTTGTATTTTTACTTGTGTTTTCTTGAAGTTGAGTTTTTCTTATAGTTTATCAAGATTCAAAACTATAATTTTTCTAATTGAATAAAGCTTTTGTTTTGAGTCTTCCGGAAAATATATCTAATAACATTGAATTTCATAACGGAGAGATTTTATTTGATTGTTTTTAACTCTTTAAACCCCACCTTTTAAACTCTTTGAGTAAAAATTATATCCAATAGGGAAATGGAATATTTATGGTCTCTAATGATTATTTTAAAAAATTTTTTAGCTGACATAAGCACTTTTTGAGATATGGGTGGTAGCCATATGGATACTACGGGCATTAAGAGAAGTAATTTTAAAAAACTTATCAAATTAAAACTAAAAAACTAATATAAATATATGAGTCTTTATAATCCCAACTAACTTTAAAAAGTTTTATATATTTTTTTCTTTCATCAAACTAGTTTAAAATCTATATAAAATATATATATATATATATATATATATATATATATATATATATATATATATATATATATATATATATATATATATATATATATATATCACCAGAGGGGGCCAGGGAATACTGATCCCCCTCCCCCCACACACACTTTTTTTTTAAAGTTGAATAAAAATTTTTTTTTTTAAATTCTAGATAAAGATAACTTTTTTAACAAATTGTAAACTGTGGTCCTTTACTTCGAGACCCATATCGTTGGCCCAGATGAACATTTTATTTTATATTCATATATATAAAGGAAGTTTGCGTAAGATGAGAGTTCCTAAGATGGTATAACCTCTCTCACGGGTAGAATAATGATTTTTTCGCGAACTTTTTTGGTTAAGGATATTCATACAAGTTTAACGGTGTTATTTATTTAATTTTTTTATTGTATAGTTAATATTCTTTGATTGTTTTAGTGTTAAAAAAATTTACCATCCCCGATATAATTTTTTATTATTCAATATTTTGTAATTACGTCAGATAGATGGATATAATCTTATTTATATAGATAAAATAATTTTTAAAAAATATAAAATTTTTAAAAAAATGTTAACGTAACAAATTGACTGAAGCAAGCAGAAGACGATGGTCTTATCATCTTGCCCCGTTAATTTCAATTATATTTTACAACCAATATCAATTAAATATAAGATAAACACAAGTTATAAGATATTTAAACATATATAAATATAAGAACTCATATAAGTAAAATAGCCAAGTAAATGTATTTTTATAAATATAAATACAATTGTGGTCCTCTTCAAGATATTGAGAATTTGGATTGTCTCATAGACATTTTTAGAATATAGTAGTTCTGCTTAGAATGTTTTATATCGTATTTATGATCAATATGTTGGAAGTAATTATGAAATATTTTTGGGACCAAATTATTTTTTACTTTGAACATAAACTGAAGGATGCTATAGAGGTTTGTTCATAAATATTAAGAACTCTCAGTTCTTTCATTATTTGTTTTGCACTAATATTTCCATTTGTAAATATGCGGCATGCTTGCTTTTGTTTTATATAGACTAATGCTAGTTTTGATTGGTAAGTACTTGCCCAGGCAACATTGCAGTAGCTAATGTAGCTATGAAAAAATGCAAAGTATAGTAAAGTAATGCTTTTAGATATTTTATTTTCCAACAACTTGATATGCTCTTTCCAGCTAATATGTTCATCTAGAATGACTCCTAGAAAATTCTCAGAAAATGCTCTTTTTAATTTTGTTTTGTCAACTAAAATATCTGGAAGTTTTAATGGTAATGTGTCTGACTTTGATAGTTTTGTGAAAAGAATGTATTTTCTTTTTTCAATGTTCAAGGAAAGTATGTTGGCCTTCAATCAATTGCTTAGCTCTTCAAGCTTCTGATTTACTGTGTTAGAAAACAGTTTTAATATTTGAGTGGCTGTAGAAAGCTTGGGTGTCATCTGCAAAAAGAATTAAATTCTGTATACGAGATGATAAAAATATGTCGTTAATATAGACAAGAAAAAGCAAAGGACCTAGAATAGATCCCTGGAGAACGAACCAAGTAATGGTTTCAAGGGAAGTGTAAGTTTTATTGCAATATAAAGCTCGTTTCCGATTGTTTAGATAGCATCTAAACCATTTTAGATTTTTCATTTTTTTACCATAATTACTAAGTTTGTATAAAAGAATCTCGTAATCCACTGTATCGAACGCTTTTGACAAATCGATAAATACTTCAAGTGTATATTGATTTTTGTCAAACCCATTAAGAATTTCGTTAACTAACTTTATTACTGCATGTTCAGTTGAATGGCTTTTTTTAAATCCGTGTTGGTTATTAAAAAGGATATTGTGATTTTGGAGGTATGAAAAAATTCTGTTGTACATTATGCGCTCAAGTACTTTAGAACAAAGTTCTTAAGTACTGGAGCGCAGTACTTAAGAACGAAGCCAGAATGAAACAAGATCATCAAAAGTTTGTTACATCGTCAATATTTTAAACTTATCTACTACTAAATCCATGGGTTATATGAGATAATACATAAGCTGTTGTCATGCTACTTAAATTATGATAGTACTTGGTAAAGTTGCTTAAGATGATACGTTTTTAGACGCTCAAGATGAGGTGCAGCTTTTTATTAAGAGAAGAGTGTTTTTTTCAAGTTATTCTCTGCGGAGCTTTATTTTGGTATTTTAAGAGCCAAAGTTTGTTCAAAAAATAGTATCGTTAATTTTTTTAGAGATAAGAAAGATTTATTATTGCTTTTTTTTATGATTGAGATGAATACTTTTTACTTAAGTATAGTCCTTGTAGGTAAAACTTTATTTAAATTTTTTTTGTGATTATTTTTTTGTTACTTTGAGTTTGTTTTTTTTGAGTTCCATTAAAAAAAACTCATCTTAGGAAACTGGTTGCTTAAGATAAGATGATTGGATTGGTGTTGAAAATAACGCAGTTTTTGGTATAAAGATTTTTTATTAAATGAACTATTCATTTATATTCTTTAAGAGGAAAAATTAAATTATGATAATCTGCAAAAATAGATATAAATATTATAATATTTCGGCTGCAAAAAAACAATATATATATATATATATATATATATATATATATGTATGTATGTATATATGTATATATAAAATAGGTCTTAATAAGAATTATATTTAACCTAGGTATAACCAATTAAAATTACAATTTAATTTTTAAAAAAAACGATTATATCCTAGCATATATAAAAACTGATTGAAATTTGTTGATTGCAGAAAGATCAACTAATTTGCAATTGATCAAAATTTTGTTAATTTAATCTAACTAAAGATAACATGTTTTAAAAGCATGAAAATTAATAGTGTTTTTTTTATTTTATTTTATTTTATTTTTAAAACTTCAGTGGAAGTTAAAGCTTTTTGCAGTTTACTACCTAAAAAAATATTTTGATCACTTCAACATTATTAGTTAACAAGTATGCTAAGAAAAACCCTACGCTAAACTGTCCGAACATTCATACATTGATACCACAGCTTAAAGAGCCATAAATGCTTTTTGCCTTGTTTAACAATTATGCCAAGCTCAATTAAATTAATAATAAAAAAATTAAAAGATAGAATGCTGGCACTCATGTTTTCTTGAAAAACAATCAAATACATAATTAAAAAATAAAATCTTAAATATATGACATCTAAATATCTAACATCTAAATAAAGTTTTTGTGAGTAATCAAAAAAACACGAACTTTGCGATTTTATATAAAACGTGACGTGCCTCGAATTTTATTTGCGAAAAGGTACTTGCGTAGTTAATTATTAAATTATTTATTGCGTAGTTAGTTATATCGAACTAGTTTTCGAAGAAAACTAGTTCGATAAAATAATTAACTACGCAAGTATACTTCAATAAAATATATAGCTAAAAAAAAATTAAAAATATTTAAGTGAAAATAAATAACTTAAAAAAAACAAAAATTATTATGTTAGGCAAAACTTAACTTTTCCCAAATTAGCTGCAGCAAATAATTACCTGCTATAAATAATCATTTCCTAATAATATTATCTAAATTAATAACTTGATAGCAACGAATAGTGCACTGTAGCAAACTATAAATATATCAACAACAGGTTCAGTTTCGAAAAGCCTTTGTGTAACTTTTTTCAATCTTTTTATTTTAAATTGATTGCTTATTTTTATAAAATATAATTACGATAGCTGTATAAATATGTTTTCTTATTTTTTCTATTTGCTCAGGATATAACAAATAATGTTTTTAAACAATTCAAGGGCAGCAAAATCTAAACTGTTGCAAGCCACACCAGTCGTTTACATCATAGCAAACTAGTAAACTTACGAATACACATTGTACCAACTCTTTATTTCTGCTTACAAGTTAGTCAATATTCAAAGTGTTTACCCGTGAGACTATATTGTTCAACATGGCTAAACCGTTGAGAATTCTCACCCATAAAATTAATAGTTAGAATAATGTAACTTTAAATAACCTCTGCCTTGTTATTAATAAAAGTATAGGGGTGGTATCTCAATAAAAAATACTCACTCTGGGCAGATGTTAGCAGTATGTCTTGTAGGATGCCTTCTACTCAAAAACTTAAGGGGTAAACAAATAATTTCTGTTAACCAATATTTCACTACTTTTATTATTGTTTAGATTGGTATAGTTGTAAGCATTGTATGGTTAAGATATGTTATATTGCCTCCTTCCTAGGGTGATAAACTCTTGATGTTCTTTTTTCTACAAATGACGTTTGTTTTTGCAAGTCAAATTTTTAGCCTAGGCATATACTTATACATCAATTTATCTACTTATTTTAAAAATTATATAAGAATCGTCTGAATATTCTTTTATGTGTTTTTGTTTATCTCTTGACTAAATCATGTTTTTTTATGACCGTTATCATTCTCGATTTTTCCAAGACAAAATTAAGAAAGAGGCTAAGCAAAGAAAAATTTTTAGTTTTAGGGACGGTAGGATCAGTTTTACTAAAGCCAAATAATCATTAATAAACACTAAAATGAATATTAAAATCACTAATGACAATAATATTGGCTGATGGTTGACTAAGTCAGTTTGATTAAAAACTACATCAAAAAGAGTGACGTAATGGAAAAATGGAGAACGATAACGAACAAAAAGAAAGATAATTTAGCTTAAAGGTGCCAAAAGAAAAAAATATTCAAACAAATTTATTTATATTATTTAAAATAAATAGATGAATAAATATATATAGTCTATGTCTAGGCAAAGCATTTGGCTATTTAAGCTTTTGCAAATCAAAAAATAATAGCTATCAACACAAAAATTAAACAACCCAAATACTTAGTCTTTAAAGATAACTTTAAAAAATCAACATCAGACATATTAGTAATCTTTTACAATGGTTTCTAAAAATTTATTCTTTTAAACATAACCCACAATGTATTGTGTAAAGCATTATTGAATAGAACTATCAATTGTTTTTATTCTGATATAGTTTGCTCTTTAAAACATGTAAAATTCTGACATATCAAATAAATAGAGATTTAAATATAAGCAAACGGTATTAGCACTGAACATGATTAGCACTGCGTGATATGTTCTGCAAGAAAGGTACTCCTATTCACAACTGTAATATGATGATTATGTATTAAAAAATTGCAATTTGAAAAAATGGTTGTTATTTAGTAAATAAAATCAGTATTTCTTTTAAATTTCCTTGTTTTTGAAGAATCAGAGTCAAGATTTTTGCAAAAATTTCTATCTGTCGGGTCAAAAACACCAAAAAAGCAACTTTGAATAAATAAAGCTTAAATTAGCTGTATTTTTGAATAACGAATGAATATTTCCAAGACAATTTGCATTTCAAAAAAATCTATGGGGAATAAAAGTTGCTTCAAGCAAGAACTTGTAATAAGCTGTTATATAAAAGTAAATTTCTGATTAAGACCGGATGATAAAACATTGACCATATTAAAAGTCATATAGATTGCCATGGTGCTGGAAAATATAAACATTAAAATACTCATTTTATTCATGATTGACGGGCGTTGATGGCAACGGCTGTTGCCATGCCGGTTTTACTTTTTGATTTTGACTAACATAAGATTGTAAGTGATAAACGCTAATGTTTCTGATAAATTCAAGTGATAAATGCTGATAATTAAGCCAAAAATTATGTTGAAATGAATTTAACACGTGTGATTTAAATCTGTTTTCTGGTGCTTTATAGAAGATTGTAAGTAGAAAATACAATGATATATACCTTATTTGGAAATATCTTATTTGTTACTTACAATGCCAAAGTAGTCAAAATTAGAAAAAAATTTCTAAAGATTGCAGTTGGTGTTGCTGGTGTTGCTGCTAAATGGTTTAATTAAAGATCTAAACTTATCAGCATTATAAGCTTTCGGCAATTTATTACCAAAGACATTTTAGGTATTTTCTTAAAATAGTTGTTTAGGTTTGAATATTTAAATGACTTTTTTTCACGTATTACACACAAAAATAAAACGTTAAAGGAAAAACAGTTTTAGTCTAAAAGTGTCGGTTGGTTATAATAATATATTGTCGAATAATAAATATTAGACTTGTTTGTATTTTTATGTAAATATCTTTTCCTGAGAGTAAAAAAAAAATACTTAAAAAAGAAAAAAAATTATTCATATAACATTTAATTTTAGGCGCTCGGATCAAGTTTATCTTATGCTACGTGCATTAATATAAACGAAAACGATTTAATGACAAAAAATGCATGGGACACTTTTTTTCGTTTTATGACTGGAAACGTTAGACTTGGAATAAGAATGAAGTTAATGGAGAACTCCACACAAATTTAAAGTTTAAAGGATCATGTTGGAATTCAAACAGTAATTTAACAAGTTGCTATTTCCACCAAATTTGTGCTTCCTAAAATGTACATGTATCTTATTTCTAACTCCTTACTTATTTTAATATTTTTGCTATTATTATTTGTACGTATTTTAATAATGTTATGGCTTAATGTTATTTAAGTTCATCGATGAGAATAAAATTTTGTATTGACTATTTTGAAACTGTTTTTTGAAAATACGAAATATAACTTCTCATTTTTTGCAAACAACAAGTTGATTTGGTGAATTTTTAACATCGCACTATTTTATCACTTACTATAATAATGCTCCCAGCGCGCACACGACGTTGGAATAACGTTGAAATAACGTTGATCAACGTCGATCAACGTCAATCAACGTTAGTCCAATGTCGTGTGCCCGCTGGGCCATATAAGTAACAAGACAATAATTTAATATATTTTTCAGCTGTTGATAGAGTATTATTTTTTTCTGTTTATCCAAAAGCTATATCAATTACTGTATCAATGATTGGGCAAGCACATATCAGTAAAATTTGTAAATAAAAATTGTATTTAAATAATAATAAAGTAGTAAAAGTACATTTTTTAAAAATATATTTTATTGATTTTTGTAAAATAAGTGAAAGCAACAAGGTGAGATAATTAGAGTTTTGTTTTTACCTGCTTTGCTTTTTAATATTTTAAATTACTAATAATTGTAAATAGTTTTATTAAAATAAAAAATATACACCTTAAAAAGACAGCATCGAACATATTAGAATACTTTTACAATAGCTTCTCAAAATTTCTTGAACGGATATTTAAATATAACCCCCAATCTTGTTGAGAGCACTAGTACCTAATTTAGTTTCTTGAAGAAAATTGTTTTTAAATAGAACATCGTAATAATATACTTGGCTTTATGTAAATTATGTAAAATGATATACATATTATGAGTTCATATCAAGCTAACTTGATATGAATATAAATTGCACATTCTGAAATTGTGTACAATATCTCTCCGTTTTCTCCATGCTATTTTTCTGACCCGACTTCTTCTGATTTTCACTCTATAATTCTTCGTTCTTCTTAAACTCACTTACTCCTATCCTGCGAAGCGGGTTGTGACGCTCTTAAACAAGCTGAACTTATCTTCGCAGACCTTGGTATGTGGCCTCTATATGGCAATTAGCTGGAGGAGGAAAAACCACTTTGCTTTCCTCTATTGTAAAAATATTTCATAAATATATAGTAAATTTTGCCTTTATAAATTTTTTACGCAACTCCAAGTTATAAAAAAAACAGCCCTTGGATACAATAATTCCAACGATAAAGAGTATTGTTTAAACTTTTGTTATAAGAAAATAGAAGTTTAAAATTAAAAATAAAAAATATTATTAAAAATAACAATTAATATTATAAAAGTGTTTAGTATAAACTTAAAAAAACTTAGAATAAAAATTTTATTTTTTATTTTTTTATATAAAATATTTTTTATATTGATTTTTAAAAACTTTCTCAAAAATAGCTTACTATAATAATATAAATACCAATTTTCAGAAAGTCATCAAAAATGAATTTAAAAAACAAGCCATGTTCAGAAAAAATCTTTTTTATTTTAAAAAAACCGTTTTGCAATAGTAAAAGAAAGCACAACGAAGAAAATAACACACTAGTTAATTGACCTATTTGATCATAACTGACCTACTTATATAAAAACGTGTTAGAACCTAATTTTATATTTTTTGATAGTTTTATCACATTAGGCAGCTCCACGCCTAAAATATGGTAACTAACACATTTGATGAAGACCTCAAATGTTAACTTTGTACGCTTACAAATAGAAATAAAATTAACTTATAAGCTAAATTTATTTCTAAATGGTTTTGTTTTAAATACCGATTGCAGCTAATGAGCATATTATTAAAAATAGGAGAACAATTAACTAATTATTTAAAATCTATTAGTTGAGTAGACAGGAAAAAAAAATCTGGTTAAAAGTTTTTGATAAAAAAGGTAAATCGAAAAAAATTTTTTTGATAAAAACTTTAAGGCAAGCAATCAATAACTATTTGATGTTGTTTTAGTACCATTGTTTTAAAATATTTTACTCGTAACTTTTGTGCTCGTAACTAGATTGACAGCAGATTATTATAAAGTATATTTATTTTGATTTTAGAGAAACTGTGCCATTGAATTAAAGTGAGACCTGTATGGGGTAAATCCAGTGGTCAATGTACGTTTTTAAAACGTTTTTAAAACATTTTTTAGACGTTTGTATAAGGTTTAAACCTAATAAAAACGTCCAAAGAACGTTTTAAAAACGTACTGTGCCCACTGGGAAGTGGGGCAAACGAGTAATTTTCAACATATTAAAAAAAATTATTAAATAAGACTAAAAAAGTTGTAAATCATATAATCTTCATCAAAATATTCTAGAGGTTTCCGCAACATACGGACACATAAGTAATTTATGAGAAGTGGGTCATCAATTAAATTCATTTATCCTACTCCACCCATTAAAAAATCGTTTTTTGGGGTCACTTTTTAAAGATGTGTTTTTTTTTTCACACCAAGGGAGACAAAGCAATGTCTGCTAAATAGAGGGAAGAAAATCTCATTTTTTACATTAGATAACATTGATTTAGGGCCTATCCTAGTAGGAATTTTGGGATGTCCTAATTTTCCCGCGTCACACTTTTTTCCACCTCGTATTTGTAAAACAAATGTCTATTCGTAATAACAACCTTAATAATAATTTTATCTAACAGTATTGACTCAAAAACAAGACAGAGTTAGTTGATAAAACTAGAATTTATAAGTAACGGTTATAGGAAATAAGCAACGGTTATAGGAAATAAGCAACGGTTATAGCATATAAGCAACGGTTATAGGAAATAAGCAACGGTTATAGCATATAAGCAACGGTTATAGGAAAACCGCACTGGAAGAAAACTCCTTGCAAATAATCCTAAGAAAATATTCCCAGATAAAAAATCTCCCAAAAAAAAATTCCCCGAAAAAAAATCCACGTTAAAAAAATAAAATCTTTTTTAAATACTTTTTTGAAATTGATAGATTGCCTACCCAAATCAATACCTTCAGTCAATGTAACTGCATTCCTTGCAATTTCTACCTATTTGTCAATTTGTAAAAAATGAAGGAATAAGATTTTGCTTGATCCCAGACAGCACACAACTCCGGGCCAGAACTTTGGCGAATCATCGCACGCTGTTGCGACTATATTAGTAGCGAGCCATTACTGGCGCGAGTTTGGCAAGCGACTCAAGCAACTTTTTATGTACGGTAAATCATCGCAAAGAGTCGCGGCAGAATGCGACAAAATGCCCGAACTCTAGCGAGCACTGATCTCAAAATATAACTGGATAGCGTTTACGGCAAAATTTTTGAAGCCAATTTTGGCCTCCATGATAGCGACGGTTTTGGTTGATTACAAATGAAGAAATTTTTGTTACGAACTTTTATATCATTTAAATATATATATTTGTAAATATTTTTAAATATGCAAGCCTTAAATATAAATATAATTTTCGGTTTTACTTAGCAAAAATTTTTGAAAAAAACGCAATATTACATATTTACGTAAATTTCTTAATTATGTATTGTTAACAAATTTAAATTATGTATTTAGGTACGTGCGTATCTGGCTATTTACGGCACCGATTTCAAAGTTAAATACTGTGACCTTTTTTTTCACAGCGTGCTCGAAGTCGGTGTGGTAAAGATGTATTTATTTGTCTTTTTTTTTAGAATTTTATATCAGCTTAGACTTTATTTAAAAAGTAGAATGTTTTATCTTGAATAAATTATGGTTTTTTTTTACGAGTAATAAATTTTTCAGTTTTTTTATTGCTATTTAAAATTCCGTTCCTGTTCTGGCACTGCATTGATATCGAAGGCATGTTGGTACAAATTTGAAATTTTCCAGTCAACTGTATAGATCTATTTTCTATGTGCCTGCCAAATTTCATTAAAAAATATTCATGACCACATACCGTATTTTTCGACCCAGTGGAGCTACCATTTCCACCTCTTTTAGTGTTACTGTTACTGTTACGCTTTATAAAACTGTTTCTGCTGTTGTTACTGTTACTTTTTGTTATAAATTCTGTTTTTTTTTACAGTAACCAGTGATTTTCATTCGGTCTTAAAATTATGTTTCTGTTCCGGAGGTGCATTTATATTGAAGGCATGTTGGTACACATTTAAAATTTTTCAGGCATAACTTTTGAATAATGAGCATAACTTTTTTTGTAATGAATCTTTTTTCATAATGTTTTCATCATTTTATTACAAATTTAAAGCTCTTTCGAACCATATATAAAACTTGAATAAATAAATGGTTTGAAATTTTTACACACATAATGTATTTTTAACAAAAATAAATTATTTATTGTTAACAAAATATACTCTTAACAATAAGTTTGTATAATATCTTGCTATTTTTAAGAAAAATAAATGTTATTAAATAAGATAAAAATTTTCAGTTTTTAATTAAGAGTTAGTTTATTCAATAGTAAAGAACAAATAAAAAACAAGTAGTTATACAAGTTAGCAATTTCCAAACAACTTTTAAATAATTATTTTAAGTTTGAAAAACTGAAATAATTTTATTCATATTTTATTTATTTTTCATTTATTTCCTTTCTTTTAATTTTAGTTTTAATATAAATTTATTTTTTTACAATATATGCATTTTTTAGTTCTTAACTACCCAATGCTGTGTGCTAGAAGGTTAATAATACAACTGCATGGTAGGCAGCTGAATATCTTTTCAAAATAAACTATTATGAAATTAGTTTTTCAAATAGATATCACAAATTTACAAATGGTGCATGAACTATTAGCTAAGCTCTGTGGGTACACACAATTCAGGGGTTACTTCTAGAATTTTTTATATATAGTTATTTGTGTCTTATTTTATTTGGTTGTACTTTACTAAAATCACAAAGCATATATATATATATATATATATATATATATATATATATATATATATATATATATATATATATAAAATATATATATATATATATATATATATATATATATATATATATATATATATATATATATATATATATATATATATATATATATATATATATATATATATATATATATATATATATATATATATATATATATATATATATATATATATATATATATATATATATATATATATATATATATATATATATATATATATATATATAAACTGTAGATCATTATCAACAATTATTGCCTTAAGATATTAAATGATAATTAAATGTTTTACATACTTATTTTTACATATTGTAAAGTAAGTAGTTTTGCTCAACTTTCATCACCATTCCACCATTGAAAGAAGATCTCAAGACACTTTTAATGATGCTCATGTTGCTAAATATCTCCTCACATTAATATGTAGATCCTAAAACTGTAATGAGTCCATGATATATATATATATATATATATATATATATATATATATATATATATATATATATATATATATATATATATATATATATATATATATTTATATATATATATATATTTATATATATATGTAAATTATGTTAGTGTATTTTACAAATAGAGTGCTCAATATTCTTAAAGAACAGAGCAATAATAAATTAGAAAAAAACACTTATCTAACTTTTTTCTTCAACTTTAAGTTTCACCATTGCTGGATCATTAAGAAGAGTTACTTAATCTAAAAAAAAATTCAATTTATAGAAAAAAATATTTACAGGAAGTTATAAATTATTTTAACTAAAAATAAAAATAAAAATTTGTTTAATTACTATATTTTTTTGGTTAACGGGAAGTTACAGAAAGTAATTATTAAATAAGTTTTTTTGGAATGGAGATAATTTAATTTGGTCATTTATTTTTATAATTTTTTAAGAGGTATTTATTTTCGTGCCTACATTTAGAAATTAATTCAGATTTTTTATTTAATAATTTTCCTGATTTAAATGAGTAATTATTTCAAATTTTTCTTGAAAACATAGCATACATTTTTTGGAAATGTTATTATAGGCAGGGGCAGATTTTAGAATAGGCCATTGTAAATTAAAACTTTTCTTTTTTCTTTTAAATCTTATATACATTTTGACAGCATAGTCTCTTTTGAATATTTTTTATGTTTAAATGATTTTTTGTGGTTGGCATAACGTTTTTTCCATTCCCCCTTCTTCCTGATGATGGTGAAATGGTGAAACTTAAAGTTGAAGAAAAAAGTTAGATAAGTGTTTTTTACTAATTTATATATATATACACTCACTTTCGAGTCAAACTCGAGGAGCTAGTTCAATTAATAATTTCGAGAAATCAACTGATCTCAAAAACAGCACTTGCAATTGCATTTTGAATTCCTATTTCATTTGGAAAATGGCAATCTATTAAAGCAACCAATTAATTTTGTTAACACCTTTCAGTTTCTTTGCTATGATAATAACACTCATATGATAATAACACTCATATGATAATAACACTCATGGTTGGTTTAATCAAACCTTCTCTCTCTTTGAATTTTAATAATCTATTTTGTTTTAAATGAAAAAGGAGTACTAGCACATTCTGACATCTAATGAAAATATATTTTTTTTGAAGTCATTTTAGCTATGTATCCAGCAATATATGAGATCAAAGTTTTTTTGTATTCAAATAGATTGTTGCAGTTGGGAATATTTGCATTATCGTGATCACTAACAGTTGGTTCTCTCACCAACAAATCATATTTTCTTAGTAATTTTATTTCAATCAAAAATATTTTAGTACTGGAGTCAGTAAAAGAATTGTCTAAAACATATTATATATGAGTTTTATCTCTGATGCTGCAGTTTCATTTGAACATTGAACGGTACTTTGCATAAAAAGTCATTTATATGTGGCTGTGAATTGTTGGCAATTGATATTGCTGTTAAATATTTCTGCATGTTAAATATTTCAGCACCAAAAAAGAACTCTAGTTGGTTTTGACTGAGCTTATATGTTAATAAATAATTTAATGGTGAACCTACTTTTTTAACGTGTCGAGAAATATACCTTGAATAGATTTAATTGCTGCCAAATATCCAATGAAACCAGTTTTTCGATTATACAAGATCATTTGTGTACCAGTAATCTCTTTAGGACTAACGATATGATATGTATCTTTTGGCAAATCATTTTCTTGAATTTAATATGTCATATAATCAATCTATTATGCAGATAAACTCAACGACATATTTATAAAGTTGTTTAACAGCTATTTGCAGTTCATTAATATAAAGCTGTAATATATAACCATAACACTTAACAGCAGGTAAACAGTATATGTAACTAAAGTTAAAGAGACACTTCAAAGAGGAGGTAATGTTTTTAACATTTTTATATAAAGATAAAAATACATTTTTTTCAAACAAATGTATTGATTTGAATGATTCCTTCACAGTATAACTATATTACTTTTTATTTGTTTTAAAAGTTGTTTTAAATAATTATAATTCAGGCCTGGTTTTTTTTTACCAGTATAAATGACAATTCAGAATATTTTATTCAAATAGTTTATGCAATAATAAAATGCAAATCTAATATAATTCTAGAAGGAACTCCTGAGTTTTTGTATACTGACAGCACTCAGTTAACAAATCATGCAGCATTTGTACAAAATGGTATCATGCTACAAAAAATAGAGAATATAAAATCGTATGTAGAAATGATTGCTGCCTACCATGCTGTTTTGTTATTAACCTTCTAGCATACAGCATTGGGTAACTGAGGAATGAAAGGTACATAAATTATACATAAAACTTAACTAAAATTGTATATGTCATTTAATAATAAATTCAATTACTCAAAAAAAAAATTTTTTTTTTTCTCTCTAATATTTATAAAATTCATTTGTTTTCTTTTATTAAAAACAAATTCATTAGCTTATTTAATTATTTTCTTTGGTAGTTTAATAAAACCATATAAAATGAATATGAGTTTCACCGCTAGGATCACCACCATCTTGGGAGGCCAATTTTGGCTTCAAATTTTTTCGGAAAAAACAATAAAATCCCCTATCCAGTTATATTTTGAGATCAGTGCTAGCGAGTAGTCGTAAGCCACTACGACGGCATTTAATTTCGGGCCAGCACTGGCCCGATTGCTGTGGATGCAGAGTTTTGGTCGAATGTTGTTTTGCCATAATTGCTATTATTTAAATGTTTATTTCCTTACCATAATGCAAAAAGAGAAAAAGCGAAACTAAACGTTTACGAGATATATTTTGTTATTACTACAAAAAGAAATGGCGAAACTAAACGTTTACAAGATATATTTTGTTATTACAACAAAGTATTATTATACTTTAGTTTTGTATAAATGTTATGCTGATATCATATTAGCATAACTTTTATGCAAAAGATATGCAAAAGATGCTTATTTATAATAAAATAAATGGTTGGTAAAAAATATAAGTTTTTTTATAAGGTTAGATATATCAAACTTTGACTATAACTTTTTATTTATTATAATAAATAAAACATTTTTATCTCAAGAACTGCAATTTCATCGACTAAATAAAGAATTTTAATTTTATATATATATACACACACACACATATATATATATATATATATATATATATATATATATATATATATATATATATATATATATATATATATATTTATACACACACATATATATATATATAAATATATATTTTTAAATTATTCACCTCCTCAAGGCCCGAGGGGGGCCACTACAGTCGAGAAGGCTACTAATTTTTTTTTTTTTTGTGTGTGTGTTTTTATTTTTATTTTTTAGTTGTTATTCGTGGTGCAACCCTCTCTCAACTCTTTAACTCCGAAACACGAACCTTGTCGAGCAAGGTCGCTGCGCGGAGAAACTAAGTTGAGCGCGGTATTTCCAGGGACGTGGTGGGAGTCAAACTCCGAACCTCTCGCTTACAAAGCGAGATATATATATCTTGCTATATATATATATATATATATATATATATATATATATATATATATATATATATATATATATATATATATATATATATATATATATATATATATATATATATATATATATATATATATATATATCTAGATATATATATATATATATATATATATATATAGATATATATATATATATATATATATATATATATATATATATGTTGTTTTATTTGTTTTCATACATTTCAATACATTCCATAGTAAATAATTTAAATAAATGACTTTAATCACATAAATGACATCATAAAAAATGCTTTCGATGAATGTCATGTAATGTGTTTTTAAAAAAAAATTTTCATCATTTATTTGCATTTTACTTTATGAAATACTTTTAGTATTTTTTATTGCTCTATGTTCTAACATTTCTCAAATTTAAGTTTTTTTTTCGATTATCAAATAAAACAAAATGATTAATTGTAATTACACTTAATGCCTATAATTCCTATTTTTGATATAGTTTGTTACTACATTTAGCATATAATTTATTTCTATGGGAACCATGAATAAGTTTTATCATATTGTTAAATTTATTGATGAAAAAAAATTCAGTAGCTGTTTTTCCTGTAAAATAAATAACAAATGATATTTGTGGATGGCCATGCTCTTATAAAACCAACGCATTTACCAAGCCATTAAAAAATGTGAAGATTATACAGATGATTGGATTGATTATGATATAAGTATTTTGTATAACTCTGGTTAGTTATTTTATGTATATTTTTATAAATATATTTTTTCTATTGTATATAATTTTTTTGTTTGTTTTTTATTTTGAAGTATTTTTCTAAGAAAAATTGCCTATGGCAAAAGTTTCTTCAGACTTTTTTTATAGCAAAGCGGGTGAAGACCTGATAAATATAAAATAAAACAGATTTCAGAAAAGTCTTTGTCCTACCAGGTGATGATCACGATGATTGTGATAATGATATCATTACATGATTATGATGATCATATGTAATTTAGATGATGATCATCATATCATGATGTTGGTTTACTTTCATTATTTTATAGAAATGTATATTATCATAAATTTGCATGTTTAAGTTTAGAAACTGACACCAGCAGTTACTGAAAAAAAAAGAAAGTTGTAAATAATAAAAAAGACACTTTATCCAGCCTGTGCTATTCTTCCTTTAACATTTTCATGTATTGAAAATCGGACTTCTTTAGATCATTTAAAAATAAATAACATTTAAAACAAGGCTTTGTTTCTGAAGTTTTAGAAAAGGATGTATTTTTATACTTTTTTTATTTGAATATTCTTTTTTCTTATTGTAATTGAATTCCAAAATGTTCTGAAACAATCTTTTAGTTAGCTTATGTAAATAGGACACAAATATGCATCAAAATTAATCAAGTTAAATTAATGGACGTATTTTTTTGAAAGCAAATGATTAGACAAATGATGGGATGGAGACCCATCCACTTCTGTGGTATTGTATTTTATTGGCTAGAAGTTTTTTTTTAATGAAGAATTTATTTAAAAATATGCTTTTATAAGGTGACAATTTCTTATTTTATTTTTAGCGCTTTAATTCTAAAAATTGTGCTTTGATTAAAGAAAAATGAAAATAACTTATTACCTATTGAGGTGATATCAACTTTGTTGTGTGCTAATCAGTTGCTAACTAAATCAGTTGCTGGTTGAATTAAAGCCCTTAACAGCTCCCTAAATCAGTATTACATCATCAGTTGCACCTAATGCTAAAATTGAAGCACATAGTAAGCATTAGTAAACTGAATTTAACTATTTTATTATTGGTGTTTATCTGTGAGATGGTTTCTTGCCAATGAGAGCAAAAGAACACTTCATTGCACTGGTTAGTTATATTCTTACAATTTACTCTTAGAGTTATTATATAAAATTTTTTTTCATAATATCATGAACTTGTCTTATGTTTATAGGGTCTTATGAAAAATATTGCTTTAAATTATATATCTAGTGTTATTTTATTAAATAGAATAGGGTTGAGGTGCGGAGAATTAAAAAAAAGTTGTTTTTTTAATTACCCTAACGTTTTTATATGTGTTTGTGTGTGTGTGTGTGTGTGTGTGTGTGTGTGTGTGTGTGTGTGTGTTATGTACATTTTAGTCATACATTTTAGTTTATTTATTTACTATTTTATATATAAATATATATCCTATATATACTATGTTGTCACACATTATAGTTTAACTTTGTGTTATTTAGATGAAAAGATACTTCAAGCTTTTCGGGGATCGAAAAGCTTGAGAGAAACGTTCTTTGTATAAAAAGTTCTTTGCATAAATTAAAATTTGAACTTTTAATAACATTTTTTTATTTATAATTTCATTATTTTTAACACACTTTTGGTTGGCAATAAATTTTGAAAATACCTTATTAGTATAAATACTTTCGAAAACTATTTATTTTTATTGATATAAGTTGGAATAAATTTTGAAAAGTGCTTGTTTGATTTATGTGGAATAACATATTTGTACAGAAACGGCTAATATTAACGTGCTAGTGTATGAGTTAGTAAAAAGTAACGGTTTAGTACTGACACGCGACCACGAACAATGTTGGAAAATGATCATGGATCAGTACTGGTAACAGATAATGGGCCAGTGCTGGCAAGCGATCGCGGGCCAGTGCTGGCAAACGATCGCAGGCCAATGCTGGCAAACGATTACGGGCCAATGCTGGCCCATGGGTAGCGGGCCAACGCTGGCCGTAGTCAAAAGCGTAACTGGGCCAGCTTTGGGCCACTAGCCGGAGGCTGTCTGGGTTAGTATAAACATAAAAAATGGCTTCATTTTTTGTCCAATAAAACCCCGCAAGTTAGACATCTACTTATATAATACATCATTGGTTATATCATAGTCATAAGAAATACATAGTCTGGTCACTCGGGCCCACAGTGGGCCAGAATTCACTTTTACTGGACAAAATTCATAACTTATTTAATATTAGGGCTACATTGACTAAAATTAGGATGAGTAATAATATTACGTCTGCGCTTCTTATGAAGGTGTTATTTTTTTAATTCGTTGCTATGGATACCTAATTTTGGGTAGCAAAAACATAGTTTTTTTTTCATATATTTTTACAAGTGCTATGTTCACCAAATTTTGTACCAATATGAGGTCACGCTTTTTAAAAAAGTAAATATATTTTTTTATTTAGTTGCTATGGATACCTAATTTTGCTTAGCAACAGCTAAATTTTATTAGTTGTATATGTTTTATTTTACTATGTACACTATTTAGCACGTGTTTTATATGAAATCCTCGCTCGCGGAAAGCAAAACTTTTTTCAGTTTAACATGATTAACTAGTGTTATTACACGTGCTATTACACGCTGCTGGATAAACTTGGTTCCCTGTAAAAAAATTATACTTTAGCTTAGTTAATTAGTTTTTCTAACTGGCAGATTTTACATTCGTCTACAGAGTTTTTCAAATTTGTATGGGTATCATTGTACCCATGCATTCACGAAAATCTTTGACAATGTATGCTACAAGTAGTAAAAGCTTAGTAAGTGGTAGGTCTATATTCTTAAAAATACAAAATAATTATGCATAATATAATTCAGGCGAAATTACAAAATAAAAGAATGGCTTTTTTTTACGAGTTGCACAACACCATCTGGAAAATTTACGTATTTAGGGTGCTTAGGTGATCGTAAAGCACTGATTAAAACACTTCCTTAAAAAAAAATTCACGGAATTTTTTAAAGTCTTTATTTCGTGCTTCTAAGGCCACTTCACTCATCATCCCAATTGGCAACACCATCTCATCAACAACCCGCCACTCATGTATCAAGATTTTGTGCAAGCTCTGTGGCATGCAGTACCAGGGATAAAGTTGTCTAAAAAGCTGTGCTGTTTCTAAGCAATAGTCTTTTAATTTATCAGCATCAATCATAAAACCAGATGACAAAGTGCGCAGCACAACATACATCCTTTTAATTAAATGCACATCAACATTGATAATTGCTGCCGTTTGTCCAGCGTTCCTAAAGAAACGTCGGGCAGTATTGCCATTATTTGATGATCCAGAACCACCAAGCCTAGGGATATCAATCACCAGCCAAACTTCATTTCTGAAACGAGATTGAATTAAATTCTTTTTAGCTTTAACCTTTTCTTTTTCTGCGTCTGACCTTAATGCCCATTTATTCACTTCAGCTTTGTAGCCGACTTTTAACAAACACTCCATGCTACGAGTCCATGCATGAAGTGTTGACAAGCCATACTTCAATCCGGTCGGAGTTAATGGCAAATTGCAAACATTATTAAGTTGGTTCATTTGACTAGGCATTGAACCACAAACTGAGCAGCACTGACTTGAATTAGTAACTGTAGATAATTCAGTGGCTACTTTTCTATCTATCATGGTAACATCAACTTTGTGAAGAACAGTTAAGTTTTCATACTTAGGCACAGGAGTTGTAGTTAAGTTTCCAATAGCATTTTCAAGAAAGTGATGCTCTGCATTCATTACATCAGTTGTCTGCTTTACAAACCTAAACCGAACAACTCGGCAGAACAATGTTGATGACGGATGTGGATTTCTCCAAACAATCTTCCCCACTTGACCAGAGAATCCTGTCAATTCAAGTGGTACAAAGCAGGTAAGAAAGAAGCTTGCTTTTTGGAAAAAGCTTCTTTTCTTTGTTTTTGAAGACGAATCTTCAAATGGTAATTTAGGTCTGCCGAGTTGTTTGTTTTTACTCTCATCAATTAACTTTAATAATGTTATGACAAGAATTTTATAAACGTAACAATAATGTTTCATAACGATCATCTATTATCACATCACCCCAAGAAATGAAGTTCTTAAGTAACATAGTCATTTAAATATGTCGGCTTTCTCCTTTCTCTGGTTGATCGTCTGATCTCTGGTAATAAATTATCGACAATTTCTCTGCCGTCAGCTTCCTCCTCAGCGTCAACAACTGTTTCTTCAGTTCCTTCCTCTCGTGCAGCAAAAATGTCTAAATCTTCTAAATCACTTTCATCACTGTCAATCTCTTTACTGATAACAATTTTACTTGTAGCGTTTGAAGATTTGAGGCAGAAGCTATTCTGACGTCTCGCGCATGTCTTGGTACACCATCAATTTCAATATTTGTGTTTGTGAGTATGTCAGTTGCAGCACCAATTTTCCAAACTGAAGTGCACTTTGCATCAGCGGGGCGAACATAAACTTTTTCTCCAATTCTATAAGTTTTCATAACTTGTCGTGATCTTTCCTGAGTTTCAGCGTTTTTCTCCTCTTGAACTGGAAGACGCCAAACGTACTTATTTTTTTGAGAAGCAGGTGCAGATTCCTCGTTTGTTGACTCCGTTGGTGTTGCATTGTACCAAAATACCGCTACTAACGGACATATTTGTGCCCTCTCAGCTGTTCATTTTACTGTGCGGTGGTTACGCTCCACAATCTTTTTTCCTGATGGTCTATATCAGAGACGTGGTGGCCCAGTACGAGGGTACGAGGACTTGTACTGGGCCCTGATTCTGGCTCAGGAAACTGGGCCCCTAAAAAGAAATTGGGCCCTTAATCTTCAAAGAGAAAAAATTATTTTAGTTCAATAAGTTTCTGTTTGGGCATTTTTTACAACATTTTACTTAACTTGCTTTCACATCGGTTTGTTTGTTTGTTTGTTTGTTTGATGTCCACGCAAAACAAAAACTAGGTCAGCAGTAATAATCAAAGAAATACGCTAAACTTTAGTTTGGAAAAAAATAAAAAAAATTGGTAAGAAAAGTAATTAAAACAAATAAAAGACAAAAAACTTTGTTTAGCGTAAATAAGTAGAATCACTATTGAATAATAATAAAAAAAAACGTTGTTGACCTTAAATTGATAGATTTTATACTGTAAAAAAGTAAGTAATGCTTTAATACCTTACTTATAAATAGTAATTAAGAATAATAATTAAAGTTTTTAAAGTAAATAAGTGAAAAAAAATTCTAATCAACGTATAAATATAACGAATAAAGTTAAATATAAAAAAAAAGAAGCTGGAAACTGAAATTAATCGATTAGCAGTTCTTGCTCGAGAAAGAGAACGGAAATTTCGAGCTTGAGCAAAAGAATCAGCTGAACAACGGGCATCTCGGCTAAAAAAACGAAGAGAACGATATATTAAGGCAAGGGCGGCTTAATCAGAAGAAAGTAGACGCAGGCGTATTGCTAAACGAAAATAATACCGAAAACAAGTATTGAAGTGATAAACGATTAAGCCATGTTCTCCTATTTTTCTGATGAAATTAACCATCTCATTAACAGAAAAAAGATAAATTGTTTTTGGAAACTTCAAAACAATAAATATATAAAATGCATGAATTCATTTACTTTGCATTGATAAATATGGTTAAATATTAATAAATATATGTTTGATAAATAAAATTGCGAATTTAATGAATTTTTGTTATTACTTTTATTCACTAATACTCAATATTCTCCACTCCACTCCCTATCAGCCCATGGAACTTATAAATAGTACTACTATTTATAAGTTCTATGGAACAATAGTAGTTATAACTCAAACGAAAGAAACCAATGCCCTGGTTTCTATCATTGGACATATTTTTAATTTAATATATTTATTTATGTTTCAGGTGAAATGAAGGAAAAAAAAAGAAAGAGGCAACATGGAAATTAAAAATCTGGTGCTGAAAAAAAAGCTCAAAAACGACAACATGAATAGAAAGCAGCTGGTAATGATCCAAAACAATTAAAGTTAACGGCAGGTTTCGCGTCAATGCAAGTACCATAAAAACAGAGAAAAGTTGGGACATCCTTTACAGCAACAGAGAATGTAGAACTAACATCAACATCCATTGTGAATATCACGAGTAAGCCTATTATTGAAACAGAGCCAATAACAAAGATTAGTGACCAATCATCTGTACAAGAAACAGACAATAGTCAAGATTTCATAATTCCAGCAGATAAAAGAGCAGAACTACAATATTCAGAAACATTCAGAAACCGAAACATTACCGAAACTGAGAAAGTAACTGTAGAAATGGGTAATTATGAAGTTCCTGTAATTGCAGCAGCGGACCTAACTTTATCAGAAAAGATTATCAGAAGCAACCAAACAATTGTTGTAAATGTCAATAAAATTGATCCAGCTAAATTTCTAGAGCTGAAAAATGCAAAGATGATTGATAAAAAGCAATTAGGGCCAAATCAGCCAACAAAACATTTAAGGTTATCTAAGTATTACATTGAATTAGTTAAAGTTAATGACATTGAAACTCTGCAAAAAAGGTCATGGCTTTCTCTTTCACTAGTAAATTTTTTTTGCATTGTTTGTTTATGCTTTGGATCAAGAGAGGAAACAAATTCTTTACATGTTGGGTTTGATAATTGGTCAAACTTAAGTCACACCATAACAAAGCATTGCACCCAGAAAAACCGTCGAAATGCTGCTGAAGCTATGGTTCATGCATTATCAGACTCCACAATTGATAAAATATTAAATATTTAAACCATGAGACATCTGAACAAAAAACGTAAAGAAGCGGAGAAACTACATCAATACCTAATACCAGTTATTGATGCTATTCGGTATTTAATTGCAGTGGAAAGAGTATTTATTTACGTGGAAATGAGGAAGCCGACTTTTACAATGACACTGAAAAAAGTGAATTCTTTTAATGTGGTGTAGGTAAATTTCTAAATTTGTTATGTACTCAGTATGATGAGGTGCTGAATGAAAAACTTTTAAATATTCGCAGTACTCAAAAACAATCTGCTGGAAGGGGTGCTGGAATTACAGAACTTTCTAATTATACACAAAATAAGCTAATTCATACTATGACACAGATAGTCAAGAAGGATATTTTAGAAGAGGTAAATAACTCAGTATTCTTTTTATCATCAGCTGATGGCACCAATGATATTGTACTCTGTGAGCAAACGTCTATTGTATTACGTTATGTTACGCTTGCTGCAGAGGAGACCGTTAAGGAACATCTGATTTCAATGGTTGAAACTGAAACAACTACTGGTGAATGAATAAGTGAAAAAATCAAATATGAACTCAAATCAAATAATGTAGATATTCAAAAGTGTGTGGGTATGTCTTTTGATGGCGCGAGCGATATGGAAGGAATAAACAAAGGAGTTGCAACACATTTGAATCAATGTTCTCCCATTGCAATAAATATTTATTGTGGATCTCATTGAACAAATCTGGTTATGAAAGCTTGTGCAAAATCTTCTGTTGTTTCTGTTAACCTTTTTGGAACAGAAAACAAGCCTGGCGATGTGCAGAAATAAAAGACTTTTCTATACATAAAGTCAAGGAAACAAAATAATTTATTTAAGAAGTGCAAATCTCTTCTTGAGGATGTGAATGAGTCTCTTGAAATGGTTGCTACCCACAGTGTTCGTTTCAGTTCCTTACAAAATACTACAGACCGACTTCTGACACTATACCCTGCAGTAATCGAATGCCTTGAACAAATTTCAAATGATATAGAATTTAAAATGAATATTCGAAGTGAAGCACAAGGTCTTTTAGCCCGATTTCAGTCATATGAAACAATTGTGACTTTATGTCTCTTCAAAGAAATTTTTACTTTTCCTTTTATAAAATTCTTTAAGGAGAAACACTTGATTTTTCCATTTTTTTAATGTCTGTTAATGTATCACTGGAAAAGCTTCAAGTACTAAAGGACAGTACTGGTCAAAATGCTATTATATCTGCTGGTAAAATTTCAACTGAAGCTCAGCTTGAACAGCAAACATTTGTTGAGAAAACGACTCGCAGAAAGAACGACTGGACTTCGATGAAACGATGACGGCTTACTCAGGTCAAAGATCAGTGACTAGCAGAAGTGTTTTACACTGTAGTGGATTCAGCAACTGCAGTTCTTGTTGACAAATTTTCTTCCAAGGATTTTTCTTCACAGCACAATTTTAGAAAATATAGGCATATTTTTATTGAAGAATATTATTCATAATTCTTATAATTCTAATTCACAAGAAAAAATTCAATCAGTGCTTGAAAAATTCAAAATTGGTATCAGTTTAAATGAACTCGCTGCTGAAATGGTTGATTTTATGGAAGTCTACAGAAAGGCTGCTGAGAATGATAACAAAACTTTGCCTTCTTTCCTCACCATTTACAATTTTATGCTAAAGACGATGTTAGATGCTGTATTTCCCTCTGTTGCAGTTCTATACAAGATATTTAGTACAATTCCAATAAATTCAGCAGAGTGTGAGATACAAATGAGTTAAGCTATATTTTGTATCCATAAAAAACTTTTTTTAGTATAAATATAATTATCATTGAACGCTTATTTGTCTCTCGTTAAAAGTACTTCACCAGGCCCCTCTTCTGGAAATACGTACCTGCTTTTCAGGCGCCACCACGTCCCTGGTCTATATGCATATCTATACTTCTTTTTCACACACCGTTTTTCACATATGTTTGAAAATTCACTAGACTTAAACACCGCTTAATTATCCATCAATAATTCTTGCGGTGGGCCATGCTCCCTAAATACGGATTCCAATTGACTTACTACATTTTTGGTATCTTTGCGGGGCAACTTTCTCCAAATTCCAAACCGACTTGGTCTACACACAATCATTGTTAAATAAGGCGACCCTTTATAGTGAGTCACATCACAAGCAACTCGATACTATGTGTCTGGTACACCTAGCACTCCATTTTCCTATTTTATTGGCGCTAGATCAATTGAATTACAGTAACAACATTTGCGAACACTTTCTTCAACATCTTTTCTTAATACGTGCGGAAGTCTTTGTTGCACTGTAAACATTGTCCGATTAACGCCAAAATGATGCTTTGAGTGACAATTACGAATTTCTTCAGCAATACTTACTCCACATAGCTCTGTAGTATTTCTTCGTGAAAGCTCATTTAACCAAGTCTTTGGAACTCTTTTCAACACGTCAGCTTTGTTTTTGGAAGACGGAACCCATTCTAACTTGATGTTTATATTATATTCTTTTATTAAGTCTTGCATTAGAGAAAGTCTTCTTTTAATAAGCATTTCTGATAATGCATTTGATCGAATCCTATGACTTTAGCCATCCATGAACTGTTGCTGAATCAGTGAATAATGACAAATTCTTTATTTCCCACTTAGCAGCTAGGTTTATCCCACGCACCACAGCATCTAATTCAGCAATATTATTATGCACAACATCATTTATACTTCAAAGCCAGGCTGCATCCTCAATTATTACGCCATCGTATTCTACAGCAACCCCTATTGTCATGCTGCTAGCATCACACCACAATGTTGCTCCATTTTAAATTCCTTTAGCATTTCATTTCCTTTTCACAGAATCACAAACTTCTAATCGGCGCAATATTTCGATCAACCATGACTGAGCTTGATGTCCGATTAGATCATCCCAAGCATTTCCTTGACTATGATGTTTTATAAAACTGCAGGCAATTCTGAGCCACCCTCCAACAGGATAGTGACCTAATAAGTGTCCACATATTGAAAAAAGTTTCCGTCGTGTTGCTTTTTCAGTTTTGATATCTTGTGACTTTGGAATGATGTTTCCACGTTTCCAACAAAGCTCCTTTTTTTCATTTCTAAGCAGATGCAAACCCAACACGTGCCGTATCAAATTGCACCGGCTCTTTTGTTACCAATTCATAACACGCTAAATGATTTACGACCTTTTCAACTGATGTCTTTTCCAAATTAACAAATATGTCGTCAATGTAGTGGTCAGTTGCTTCACTAATACCTGCATTGAGATTCAACACACTGCCTAAGACTAAAGACATTATTTCTGGGGCAGAATTTAACGCAAAACCAAGACGTGTAAGATAGTATTTTTCTTCTTTGTAGATTACCTTCTGAGTCCCACAAACTCGGATCAATGTGTATTTGCATATTGGCGCATCTAAGATCAAGCGTTGCAAATTTGTCACCAACAGTTCTCCATTCTCTAACTTTTTTATCACATGCGTCACTTGAGGCATTATGTGAATTAAAATACTGATTTAATTCGCGAAAGCCCAGAACAGGTCGTATCTTTTCTTTGTTTTCCTGCTCAACAGCCATTAACGGGACAATCCCGTTTGTACTTTTTTCTTCTTTGTTGCATGGTTTTAACCAGCCATTTTTTACCCATAAGTTCATCTCGTCATTAAATTGATGTAACAACTGGGGGTTTACCTTGTACTGCGCGACAGAATTTCTCAGTTGTGGTTGACCTTGTTTCCATTTATATTTAGTAGTCCACTTTGTACCATCAAAATAAGGATCAAAATCCTTGTCCTTTATACCAACAGCTTGTTTCTCTGCATGAATTGAAACAAAACCAAATTCAATTTTTCCATTGTACAAATGCACTCCTCTATAGCGATTAATGACATCCATACCAATAATAGCATCAATACCGTTGATAACACTTTACAGAATCATTACGGATGTTTTGAGTTTTTTTCTTTTAATAATCAATGTTACTGTAGCTTCTCCCTCCGTTTTCACAAATTCTCCATTAACAACCAACACCATTAGTTCATTTCTTTTGATACAAACACCGGCTTTCTGAGCCATGTTGTTTGAAATAATAGTTCGAGTACATCCGCTGTCAGCCAGTGCTTTTCCTGCAAAGGTGTTCACCTGCACAGTGCATATTGGAAGCTCCGTTAGTTGTTTAGGGAAACAGCTGGCGCTGGCGATTCCCCATTTGAGTTTCCCTGATGCAACGAACAAAATCTTGCAATGTGTCCAGATTCTCCCCATCTAAAGCATTTTATTCCATCGCTAACAATTTGTTTCTTCGAAAAACAGATTCGGGCAACATGTCCAGGATTGCCACACTTGTAGCAGTAAAAATCAGTAGCGGATGGTTTTTTAACATTTTTATAGAAACCAGAGATTGTTGTTGAAACATACTCTTCTTTTTTTTTCCGTCATGAGTACTCGTGCATGGTTTAATGCATCCTGTAACCTGATCCCAAGTATATTCACTTGTGCCCCTAGCTGCTTTGAAATTTCACCCAGCAATCCAGTTATGAGCGCTCTTAACAATAGTTATAAGTTGACGTAAACTGGCCAAACACACATCAACAGTTATAAGTTGACGTAAACTGGCCAAATACACATCAACACATTCACCGTCACTCCATCTCCGATCTCTGAACTGCTCATAAACTTGAAAACCATCGACTGCAAATGCATTTAGTAAAGCTTTTTCAATGTCCGCAGCGGCGGTTTTTTGGCTCTCCCCAAGTTGCTCATATAATGCGAACGCACACCAACAAATACCTTCAAGAAACAACGGAATGATCAATGAAAGATCGCCCATATTTTGCAACTCTCCCACCAGTTTGATCTTTTTCAGCCACACTACAACATCTCTAGATCCATCAAATTTTCCAATCATTTTCGCCATAGATGTCATACACCGAAATAGCTTGTTAACACGACAACTTTGTTTTACTTTTATTTTTGACTCTTTTTATTAAATTCTATTTACAACTTTTATACACAAACAAAAATTCTCGAGGGCGTAATTATATACAAAAATAACTTATGACTTGACTAATAAATTACACCAATTAACTTTAATAATATTATGACAAGAATTTTTTTCACACTAGGTTCAGAAATGAAGTTAGGCTAGTGATTGATATCCCTAGGTCTGGTGGTTCCGCATTATCAAATAATGGATGTTTCTTCAGAAATGCCGAACAAACAGCAGCAATAGTCGTTGTTGATGTGCATTTAATTAAAAGGATATATGTTTTGCTGTGTACATTGTCATCTGGTTTCATGATTGGTGCTGATAATTTAAAAGACTATTGCTTAAAAACATCACAGCAATTTATACAACTTTATCCCAGGTACTACATGCCACAGAACTTGCACAGGGTCTTGATACACGGGTTGCAGGTTGTTGATCAGATTGTGTTGCCAATTGGGATGATGAGTTAAAAGGTCTTAGAAGCTCAAAATAAAGACTTTAAAAAATTTTGCAAATTTGTTTCATGAAATTAAAATATATTATCTTAAACATATTAACTTTTTTAAAAAGCGAGATCTCATATTGTTACTTATATAAAATTTGTTGAATATAGCACTCGTAAAAATATTTGCGAATACCAAAACTAGGTTTTTGCTATCTAAAATTAAATATTCATAGCAACAAATTAAAAAAATGACACCTTCATAAGAAGCGCAGACATCATATTATTAGTTATCCTGATTTTAGTCAATATAGACTAAAATCAGGATAACTAATAGACAGAAATATTAAGTTTAAAACGTAACTGGATGTTGGGCACGTAGTGCAGGCCACTATGTATCAAAAAAAGCCTTCGTTTGCACATACGTGTTTCAAGCAAAATTTTTATTGATTTGAGATCTTTGTATGACAAGGATTTAAAAAATGACAGATGTCACTCAATTTTCATGCTTTGCATCACGTGATATGACATAATTGCTCTCCACAGCAACATATTTTTTTTATATTTGTAAAAATATTTTTTACCAATAGGAAGAAGATTAAATAAGCTATCAAAACCATATAAGAAACATTTATTTCAATATAGTTATTTCAAACCAACCATTAACAATCAAGAGATTAAAACACCCCGAAAAATACTATATTGATGGTTTAAATTATATTTACCTAGTAAGATATGGAATGAATAAAATTTATTTGACAAAAAGATTCAAGTATACCAAGATTTCATTCTTAGATTCAAAATCCTTCTAAACCTTTGAAAAAATTTTTTTCAAAGTAACGTGTTTTGAAGCTAGCATTTAATAATACGCAATATAATTAAATTCTTCTTAATCTCTACTGCTATAGTTATATATAGTCCTTTTGGTAGTTCACATCATTATGTTAAGATCCGTTAAACATTCGCATACCAGGACAGACAAGTTCAGTTTTAAAAACATTTGTATATATTATTATTGCTACATTCTCCTTCATAGCAACAATACTCAATTCTATAAGTGCTAATAATGACGGTACTTTATCAATCACAATGGACTGTTTCGTGGCCATTATGGGTTGATTCGTTGTTTAATTACCTTTCATACTCCGCAAGTGATAATTTTTTATATGAAGTTTAAAGCAGGCGCAAAAACAGTTTATACATGTTTGATTTTGTGTATGATCACCCCTAATGTGTAGGACCACACCTGATTTTGTACAGGGTAACCACCTATCACCATCAAAATTTTGTTTTACTGTTTTAAGGCATAATCGGAACCAATATTCAAGGGCGGATCCAGAACATGTAGTAAGGGGGCAACTTTTAAAATTTTTCGATTTGGTGGATGCATACCATTTAGTAATAGAGGAGATTTTCAGATTTAATGATTTGTAAGAACCAATCACCTAATTTTAAATTTCTACTAAATAATTTTATTAAAATTGCAATTTTATTTAGACATCCTAACTATATTACTCCTGTTTTCAATCAACTTACTGTATTGAATATACAAACTTACAAAAGAAAACTTTTCTAAACTTTTTAAGGAGGAGGTGGAAATTGCCCCATTGCCCCTTCTCCTATGAATCTGCCCTTTCCAAAATTGTGGAAAAGAATGCCTGGATAGTTTAAGGAGTAATTTTTTTATAGGTATTTCTACGAGTTAATATTTATTTTTTACAGAGATGATTTGGCAGACCTAACGGACAACTGAAAATAAGGAGTATAAAGCTCTCAATGTTGGTAATTCAGCTTCCTTGTCAAAAACATAAAAAGTTGCAAAAATTCAATTGACGTTCTAAAAAGAAGAAAGATTGACCAACGAATACGGACACTCTTGAAAATGAATGCGGACAATCTTGAAAATTTTTAGGTGTATATTTAAATGAAAAATATTTTTCGCGCTGTAACTTGAGAGTTATTCAGTTTTGGAGCATATGGCTCGATGGAATTCAGATTTCCTGTTAGCAGTGTCGTTTTTATATTCAATATTATAACTTTCAAATTGCATTGAGTTTCTTATTTGAATATCACAACCCAGCGGACACAGTACATCATTTGGACGTCTTAAGGACATCCTACGGACTTGTGATGTCCATAAGACGTCGTATAGACGTCCAACGGATGTCTGTGCCCGCTGGGGAGGTGCAAACCCGCTTTGATTTATTGACAATGTTTCTTTACAATCTTTACTTTTCTTTTTATCATAGAAAATTAAGCCCATCATAACACGGAGCAATCATGGCTCAGTGGTAGTGCACTTGCCTTAGAAGAAAGGGGTATGTGTTTTAAATTCACCTCTTGGCAAGTTTTACTTCATCGGTTAGAAAGGAGGCGTGGATTTCCTGTTAAATGAACTTCCGCGGTGCTCTGTGATAAGACTCGTAAGAACTTCTTAGGGCACCTAAAATAAAAGTTTAAAAAATAATAATAAAAAGATCTGCTAAGTATTCCATCAGCTGTTTATTAAGGGTTCCTTTATGCACATTTTGTCCAAGACCAATTTTGTCGAAGACCAATGTGCGAACGTGTTTTAGTGACATAACTGAAATTATTTTTCTTACTGCTTTTTTGCAGCTTTTCCAATAATTTGTTAATTGCTTTAAACACAGTTAACAATAGATTTTTCAACATTAATTGAGTTTAAATTTTGTATTGGTTCGAGTGTTATCCATTTTAGCAAAGAAAATAGATAATTTAAAAGGATATTAAAGCAATAAAACTAGAAATTTTTTTCAAACTTGGATTTTTTCTGCGCCTAAGGCTTCTAAATTATTTTTGCTGCTTTAAAATATTTTGCATAATCAGCCATATTATTTTTAAAAGTGTCTATTATTTTAGATTGGTATTTCAAAAAAAATACTGACATATTTAGTTGTAAAGGGGTTTTTAAATAAAGTTTATAATTTACCTCAGTCTGGCCATTATTTTAATCAGGTTATTGTACGCGTTATTCATTTTGATCCATTACAAAACTTTCTTTCAAGTTTTAATAGATTAAACTAATGATTTCTCGCTATGCGATAACTATCCAATGTTCAATTCTTAAATTTTCTCCTAGATTGTTGACAATTCGATAGATTTCTGTGCTTTTATGGAACAATAAATACTACTTGATATTGTTTGCATTGGTGTCATCAGAATTCATAATTACTCAATCTAAGAAAGAATTCTTGATCAGTTTGGATGTTCTAAACATTTTTTTCCAGTCTCTGTAACCCCACCTTTTCGAGTTTTAACGGCTTCACAGTGGTAAACTATTAAAAACGCTTTGTTGCAGTCTTAAGGTTTTAAACAGAGAAACAACCTTTTCCTAAACATTTCGAAATTTGTTTCAACTCTTTAAGCGCCGCGAACTGCTGTCACCAGCTTATGCCAGTACAATTTATAGAGCTGATTCTCGCTTTATAGTTATTTGTATGAAATATCACTTTATAGTCATCTGTATGTAACATTTAATGCATTTAAGAGGCCAGAGTCCTTATTTAAAATCTTTCCCGATAGATTTTTATGAAAAATTATTTCCTCCTAACAATATTTTCCAAGTTGAATTATTACAGCATATAAACTTTTTTAAGAACTGGAAACAATATCAAAGCATTCAAATAATTTCAATCTTAAAGGTAAAAGTATGCAAAAGTCAAATAGCAATATCAAAACATTTGATATGATACTCATGAAAAGCTATGAAATATGTAACTTTGTCGTAAAAGATTTAAGGAAATATATATCCGCGGTAAAATGAAATAATAGATTTTTTCTAAATTTTTATTTTCGTTATATAAATTTTGTAAAAATTATCATTAAATGGATTATTTTGTTAATAAAAACACAAAATTAGTGTTTAAGACGCTATTTTAAATTTGATGTAAATTACAAAGCAAACGCAATTACCCCCGGTTAAATAAAAATCTATTTACTCCTGTATCTCTTTAAGTAAAAAGTTTCAACATATATTTTTTTATACCATTTCTAATAACTGATTTATGCTCTTTCGATTGGTATAAAAAAAATTTAATTTGCTTCATTTTTTTAGTTGCTATGGGAACCAGTTACGCCATACCACCTGATACGCAAAATAAAAGTTGACACACCTGTCATTTTTCAAATCATTTTCATACAAGAAACTCATATCAACAAAAAGTTTGCTTGTAACACTTATGTGCACACGAAGATACATAGTGGCCTGCACTACTAGCTGAATATTGATCACTTTACATTACACTGAAATTAAAATTTCAGTAGCGCTGTTAAGACGGTGTTTAGTTTGTAAAGAAATTTAATAAAAAAATTTTAACGTACAGCAACCAATTTTTAATAATTTTTTTTCAGACAATTAAATTGTTGCTTTGAATTACTTGTTATTTAATATTAACACTCATAAACTCATTAAGTATGCATTATATTATATTATATTATATATATATATATATATATATATATATATATATATATATATATATATATATTTATATATATATATATATATATATATATATATATATATATATATATATATATATATATATATATATATATATATATATATATATATATATATATATATATATATATCTATATATATATATATCTATATATATATATATATATATATATATATAAATATATATATATATATTTATATATATATATATATATATATATATATATATATATATATATATATATATATATATATATATATATATATATATATATTTTGGATATGACTTTTTAATTTTTTTTCAAATAAAATGTTTCCTGTATCATAAATCGATGAACTTTTACCTAAAATCATGAAAAAAGGCCCAAATAGCTTTCTGCAACAAAAAAAGGTCACCCCCAAAATAAAAATTTGATTTACCATTTTTATACATTCATTTTTGACCGATGTTTTAATCTTAAGCTTAATTCTCAGCTTAATTCTATTTATTTCATTATTTTGTTATGAATTTATAAATATAACGCCACACGTTACCATGGCAACGAAACGGCCGTGTGCCGGCAAATACTTGGAATTGTTATGTGATGACGTCATTGTGTTACCACGGTGATATAGACGACTGTAACAGACTGTAGAAGATTATAGAACTTAGTAGAACATTCTGGAAGCTCTAAATAATTATATAAGCGAGCTGCTGTCAGAGCTCAGTGTTGATAATGTGAATAGTTCTATGAAGTACTCTGCGTGTAACTGAGCTAATAAGGAACTACTGTAGCGAACTAAAGACGCTGTAAGTGTACGAAGTATAAGTAGTTGTAGCATTATCGTTAGGATACGGACTGGATTATCGAACTGTTATCAACATTGACTGGATTATCGAACTATAATTGGATTACTATACAGTTAAAGTATTTTATTAATTAAACGACTTTATTAAACGGATATTTACGCTCAGCTATCCGTAAAGTCAAAACAATATTATATGATGTCTCACAAGAAAAGTCATACCACAGTAACAAAGAACAAGAAGGCTTGGACTAAAAATTTGGTGAGATTTCAAGAGTCACACAGAAGAAGAGGAAGCGTGGCTGTAGAAGAACATTCACTCGATGAAAAATCCAGAATACCACTTCAATTGCAGATCGTAGGAAGATACCAGTTTCTCGGAGCATATGTTAAAGGAAGAAAAGAACGAATAGACCAAATTTCTAAGGAAACTACAAAATTGTGGGACAATAAACTGAATTTTCCACGTGTGTCTGATCAAGTGATAAGAGCAAAGCTTATGAAGGTGCTGAAGGGCTATGATGAATGTGTCAAGCGTGGAAAATATGATGTTCTCAATGCATTATTTGACATCACGAAAGTGAATGGCCAGTGGTTATCCTCGGAAGATAAACGTCTATACCACCTACAAAAAGAAAGTAAAGGACAGGTGGGGTACTCAACAGGACAAGTGGCAAGTAAAGAAACCATTCACCCTTCCAAGAGAAGGAAAGTCCAGTCTGGAACAGCAATACCTTCCACATCACAAGTCCTGTCTACCACAGACAGTGGTACTGAATCTGAAAACTGCAAAAGTAAGAGTGAAGATGATGAAGACGACGACGGTGATAAAGACGATGATGAGGACACTCAGAAAAAAACTAGAAAGCACTACAAAAGTAAATTTGCTGTAAGTATGGTTACATCAAGTGGAGTTTCCACAAAGAAAGCTGCTAAAATATGCAATGTATTATCACAACAAGGTATTGATATTCCAACTCCAAGTCAATCAGCAATTTACAAGTCCATATTCAAAGAGGCAGGTAAATTAAAAAAAGAAATGATACAACAACTTAAAATGGAACAGTGGTCCTTACACTTTGACGGCAAACGAATAGATGATAAGGAATATCAGGTAGTTGTACTTCAGAATGAAAGAACTGACGTGAAACTTGATGCACTGCGTTTAAAAGATGGCAAAGCTGAAACTGTTGCTGAAAAAATTGCCAAACTTATTGATGAATACAGTTTGTGGAATTCAATTAAGATGATCATTACTGATACAACAAACGTCAATACTGGGAAGAGAAATGGAGTTGTTGTGAAGTTGCAACGTATGTTTAAATTAAAGGGTGTCACAATACCACAATTTATCGGTTGTCAGCATCACGTACTAGACAGGATTCTCCGTCTGGTGATGGACGAAGAACTTGGGGGTGATACCAAATCTCCAAACATTGAATACCCATTTGTGTCTGAACTGTTGAATAAGTATGATGAACTGAAGGATAAGTTTGTGAATGGAACTGTAGAAATTCTTGATAAATCAGGGTGGAGAGACGATATGAAGTTTTTGTACCATTTAACAAGAGTGTTTAGGTTCTATGAAGAACAAAGAAACTTCCCTCTGATTCACTTTCAGAACATTCCTAATATGAGCAATGCCAGATGGAACTCAAGAGCCATTCTCGCCATTCTGGCGTTCATTCTTATGCCTGAAGCGAGAAAGAATTTGGAGAAGGTTTGCAGGTTCATTTCATATGAGTGGGCAGAACATTGGTTTAGTAGTCAAAAGTACAATGACAATGACTTCAAGAATTTATCTGATGTATTGAAGCCTTACAAAAAGGCATTGCAGTCATTCAAAAATCACTGGAAGAAAGAGCCATCCGTCATCGACATACCACGAAGTAATCAGATAGCTGAACGTGCAATCAAGGTGATGCAAGACCTGTATGCTTCCTGCAGAAAGAAAGACAAACTGCAACTTCGATTCATTCTAAGTAATAAGCGCTAGACTCTTTATGAGACGTGAGCATCATGTGACCCATGTACTAAACACAGTAGGCCTATAGACACAGACAGTTATGTATATTGTTGTACTAGACGCTTTGATACTGTTAATTTTGTAATACTTGTATAATTATATATCACATAATGTTTTTTGTTATATCACAGTACATGTTGCATAAATAAATAAAATAACAACAGGAGTATGACTCTTACAACATCTTCAGCCTTTAATATTCATTTACTGTACAAAAGTGTACCTATTGAAAATTCGATTTTTTGGTTTTGGGGTGACCTTTTTTCAAAATATGTCAAAATGAAACATCTATTCGTTCTTTTTACATGAAAGTTCATTGAATTACGATACAGGCCTAGTAGGTTGCAAAAAAGTCATATCCCTAATATATATATATATATATATATATATATATATATATATATATATATATATATATATATATATATATATATATATATATATAACTGTGTGTGTATACAGAAGCGGATCAAGCATTTTTTATTATTTGTTTGAAATAATAATAATTTAACAGTTTAGCTAATTTCCTGACATGAAGCAAATACTAAACATTTATTTGTTCATACTTATATCAAATAAAGAATGCTTTGCGAAAAATTGTAATGATTGGAGTCTGGGAACAAAAAAACCAAAAAATTTTGTTCACAATGGTACCAAATGTTAGCAACAAGATAAAAGATATTTTTATTATTCTCAACTAAAGTTATACTCATCAATAAATTTTAAATTTCATATTATAACCTATCAGCGTTCAAAAACCATATAAAGTTTGACCATATAAAGTTTAAATACCCCTTTTTTAGCAACCATTTATATATTACATTGGGTAAGCAAATGAAATATATAAATTATGTATGTTTGATTGGCTTTCCCAATATAGTATTTGAATGGTTGTTAAATAAGGTTGTTAATTTAATACAATTATAAGTATATTTATGACATAATTTATGTAAATGTAAAACACATTCAAGTTTACATACATAAGATTCATTAGAAATAAAAACGCAATGCAGTTATTTTTTATCAAGGGGTGTTTATCAGCTGTCGTATATAATGCTACTCAATTTGATAAATTGAATATAATTTATATTTTTATACATTTTGATAATAAATACATGAAATAGGTTTATAATATTTAGATTTAAAAGTTTTTGTTAACAAAAGCTTTTTAAAATTCATTAATAAATGTTTTAGCCATGTTTTAATTATTGATGAGAACATTTTTGCATTTGGCTAATGCAAGCATATAGCTTAACATAAGGCAAAGTAAAACACGTTTGTGAAAAAAAGTTCATAGTTTAAGAAGTTTACAACATAAGATTATGCAGGCTAATAACCCATTATATATCAAATGATTTCTAAAAGTTTTTTAGTGATAGATTGTTCCATTTTTGCAGAATTCTCGCAAAATGGCAACAACTACCCTCTTTACAACAACCCTGTTGCAACCCCCAAAATGTGGGGTAAACAAAAATTTAATTCTCAAAATAATTTTTGATAAGTTAGATCTAAGTAAATTTTTTTTTCAAGAAAAAACATGTCTTAACCAATATTAATTTGTGCATGTTTATGCACAAATTAATATTGGTTAACTTACATTACATATAAGTTATAAAAATAAAGTCTCAGTTATTTACCATATAAAGTAGATTTCAGATAAGAAACTATAATAACATGTTATTTTAATGATGAAGAAAGAAGATGACCTAAATTATTCGATAAAGTCTTAAACACTAACTAAGCTACAAGCACAAGAAAAATAGTCACAATTTACTACCACGATAAATCAAAGCGTTAAATACTCAGATTTATAAATAATTTTTAAACGGACTTAAAAGCTTTAAACGTGGCAGTCGTTAGTTGTTTTTCTGTGGTAGTTAATCGTTTTAAAATTTTGAAAGTTTTATAATCAGACTGTCTGCGTTCTGTTTTCTTAAGTTCTTACTTTGTACATAATTATTTGAAAGAAATAAAATACATATAGATCAAAGTTAGACTTTATATTTGATTTCCTGAAAACAAGAAGTAAATTTAAGCACTGACTCTATAAATCGGTGACCCAGTTCTAAGGTTACTGACTATTGAACTAAAATGTCAGTGATTCAATGCCCAATTTGGTAAAAAACAAAACATAGGCCGGAAAAGCATCAAAAAATGTTTTTGTTTTTTTTAATAAACTTGGAGAATGCAGAATCATAAACATTATAAAATAATATTTTTATAAACTTTACTTGAACTCCACTAATTGTTGCCATATATCCCTAATATATAATATTTAATGTAATACAGTGCTATTAAGTGTGGATTATAGTCTGATAACTACGGTATTGTCACGGAGCATCACAAATATCAAAAATTAATAAAGTTTTTTTTTGCCGTTTTTTTTTTGTCAATATCTTGTTTATGGTCAAATAGGACATCTAACCACTGATAATTTAGTTAAAAAGTTTTATTGTTTAAAAACTCCGCTTCAGCCTTACTCCACTAATTAATGCAAAATATTTTTTCTATATTGTTGACATATGAAGAATGGCAAAATTATCGATAGTTAACCAAATTTAAACTTGGTTTTCGGATTCTTTAAATAAATTTTAATAAAAAAAATTTAAAATAATTTTAAAAATTCCTATATAGCGTTTTAGTTGATTTAGTAAAAAAATAAAAAAGAAGCCAACAAAAATATCGAAACTCAGTTCTCCAATATGTTTTTGTTTTCATAACCAAAATTGCTGCTAAGTCGATGTTTTATTTTTACAGCTTTGATGTATATACACAATTATAAATCGTTTTGCATTTTATTTTTATAAATTTTTTTACTCGTTTGAGTAGTTCAAAGAAATTACAATAAATTAAAAACTATAAAAATTAACAGTACATTTTTGCAAAATTAAAATGGCTATTGTAAACTGCGAAGTACGTTGGAAAAAAGATATGGAAAAACGATCACGTATATTTGAAGGTAAAAAAAAGCTTACTACATTGATTATTTAAACACTTCATTCTAATATGTAAAACAACTTGTTTACTTAATTTTGTGGGTCTGTATAACTTTACACGGAAGCATCAATAATTAAAAATTGTTTTGACCTGTGTGTAATCAATTTAAGTTGGCCACTTAATTAATACTTTGATAGTCTTTTAATCAGTTGATCGGTTTATTGATTATCGATTTAGAAATTAATACAATATATACTTACCTTGTGGAACTTAATAAATGTGAAAGTTAATACAGTATATAGCTACTAATTGTGCAAATTAATACAATATATAGCTACTTTGTGGAACGCGTACTTTTTTTAAAAGTCTGATTTTATTTATTATTTTATAATAAAAAAGCATTGAGGAACTTTTTAAAATAAAATTATATTCATTAAAAAGGCAAATAATGGGTGTCATAGACGTCCAACTAACGGCATTATGTAACGCTTATTTGATGGCGATTATTTTGACTTTATTAAGGCTATTTTGAAAGGACAGTTGCGTTTGCCGTGCTTTGCATACTATTCTCTGACTTCGTGCAAATTTGTTTTGCGTTATTAGTTGTTAAAACACAAGACAAAACTAAAAAAAAAAAAAAAACAATAAGAAGGAAAAAAATTGTTAAATAATGAAGTTCCTATTGTTAATTATATTTTTTAGGAGTTTTTTTGATGTGGTTTATATTTATAAATTCAAATTATTTAATTTTTTAGGAGTTCCAGTTTTAATTAAGAACATTGATCCTGAGGTTGAGGATAAACTTTTGATTGAAAAATTTTCTACATTTGGACAAATTTTAAAAATGAAAACTTCTCCTGATGTTCATAAAATGCGAACAGCAACCCTATTTTACATGTCACCAGCAGATGCTCAACGGGCAATATCTAATATGAATGGAGCACGGTTATTTTCGAAAGTTATTTGTGTAAAGTTGGATAACCCATTCATCAGACATGAAAAAAGATCTCATCTAACATATAGAAACCTATTTATGAAAAGTTAGGACATTTATAACCAAAAATGAAAGTTGCGTTTTTAAAAATTACGTAACATTGAAGTCAAGGTTTATTATCATACTAAACAATTTTTAACAGTAATGCTATTTTTTAGCTATATTAAAACGACATTTTTTCATTAAATATATATATTTATTTATATTTAATGAATATATATATATATATATATATATATATATATATATATATATATATATATATATATATATGCATATATATATATATATATATATATATAATATATATATATATATATATATATATATATATATATATATATATATATATATATATATATATATATATATATATATATATATATATATATATATATATATATATATATATATATATATAAATATATATATATATATATATATATATATATATATATATATATATATATATATATATATATATATATATATATATAACAAAAAAATTAAATTCACATTATTAATATGTTATTATTGCATGTAAATTTTAAAAATATATTTTTAAATGTAATTATTATGGTGTAAATATAAATTCCATTTACGTTTGCACTGTTGTTTTATTTCTTTTTTTTTTTTTCTTTTTTTTTCTTGTAGTCTTTTCCAGTTTAAATTTTTCAGTAACAAGAAAAAACATAAAATCCAGAAAGTACCGAGAAAAAAAAATTTATTGATTAAGAACGTACTTAGAAAAAAAAAATTTTTATTAATTAAGAACGGTGCTGAGAAAAAAAACTTATTTTTCTGTACTTCAGTGTTACAACTTAATGATAATCATTTTATTGACAGGTTTTTTTTATTGCATTTGAGGCGCTAATATGGAAAAAGGTTTACCTGAATTATACAAACAATAGAAAAATTTAAACAATTAAAATACTTTGTAAAATATTTACAACAGATTTTTACATCTCGTTGCTAAGGTTTTCCAAACCGATCAAATGGCCTTGTCACAGAGCACTTCGGAAAAACATTTAACTATAAAGTTCGTGCCTCCTTCTTTTGCGGTCGAATATGTGACTAGAAGTGGCATCCTCAAATATTAGCTGTTGCTGAAAATTTCCAGAATATCTGGACCTAATTAGAAGATAAATGTACCCAATTAGAAAATATCTGGACCGTGTTGAAAAATAAGTTGCAGCGCTACTATTTGTGTTTTGTTGTTATAAAACACTAATGATGTAACCTAATTACTTAATTACTTGAAATTAGTGAAACAATTCTTATTCAAATCCACCTAGATCACAGTTTTCTAAAAAAAAGTATATGATATACTTTACAAGCCTTTTTTTTTTCTCGCTTATTTTGAGCTTAATTTTTTTAAGGTTAATTATATTTTTTGGTCAATGTGGATTTAAAATTATGCTTGATCCCTTTTTTTTAGGGTTGTTATTAAAGCTATTAATTATGGATATCTTTACAATATTTGTTTAATTCTTTATTACAGTTTTAACTATCTTTCTTATATAATTTGCATAACTACTATCTTAAACATAGTTATGTTACACAATTTTAATTTTGGTTTTACATTTAAAAACATCTAAAAAAAAAAAACACTTACGAATACAATAAAAATTATATGATTTGAAAAAAAGACCTGAAGCAACAATAAGCTCGAGTCATAAAATTTTTTAATTTAATTTTAATAAAATATATATATGTTTTGTTCTTGTTCATTTTTTTTACATTCTTTATATTCAGATAACTTTAATTTCCTACACTTTTTGTTAATAAATATTTTATAGTTTTACTTTATTGAGAATTGTTTTTATCAATGTTATCAATCGGACGTTAAGAAATTCTTTTCTTTGAACTTTGGACTCAAAACTTTCACTAACTGCGTAGTTTACATAATACATCGTAAGAATGTTTTGACGAATTTATATTAATGCTATTTGCGTCATTGCTGATGTTTTTACGATGCACCTAATGAAAAAATGATAAACAAATATATAGTATCAAAATAATATTGATATTTAAACAGTTATGTGCTTTTCATGTTATTTTTATATTGTTTGTTTATTTTTTATCAAAGGTTAAAAAAATAGAATAGGTTTAGAAGGTTGTTCCTTCAATTATCTTTTATTCCAATATTAATAAAAAAAGTAAAAAAAAGTTTGCTATAGCAACTATTGTCTAATAAGAGTATGCAACCGCCTAAACAACGGCGAAGAACAAACTTTTTTATATAAAAAGTTATATGAACTGCTAAAAGATAATACTGTAAAAGCAAAAACAGTATATTTATATGTTAAATAAACGATGGGTTACCGTTTGGATAGTTGCTTATCTGGATAAGAATACAATACCTTAGATTAAAAAAAAAAAATTTTAACAAGTTTTTTTAGAGGTACGCATTAATTGCACTCTAATAATAATTATGTTAAACTATTTACAATAATAAACTTTAACTCCTCCATCCTAAATACAAATGAACGCTATAAACTTTAGGTCGCTACTGTAGTACTGTAGTTAACGAATTTGTGTAATCTTGATGTTTTTAATTGTGTAATCTTGATTATTTTCTATTAAGCTGGGTGTTACAAGAAAAAAAAATAGAGCTAAAGAGCAAGGAAGCAGTTGACAGAAAACTTAAAAAGTTAAAGGTTACATGGGTCAGGAAATCATAAAGATGGAAGGGAGTTTAAAAGGGTTAAAGTGGGGGGTAAAAAAACCTAGTTTTTTTACCCCCACTTTAACTAAAAGTTTTAGAGCATGCAGGGACAAATACAGTAAAAAAATTTTGCTGAATGACTAATAAAACGAGAATAAGTCTTTCTTTAAGACTGCATAGTTTTTAAATTCTGTAGGTTATGTTACTACATTATTAAAATTATCTTTATACTTTTTGAGTCAAAATTTTAATGGTAATGTTAATTCTCTTTTAACATTTACAACATATTACATACTAGTGCCAATTAGAAGTCTATCATTAAAATAGTATTCTACAAAAAAAAGGTTGTTTTTTATATATACTTTTCTCTTATAGTCAAAAGTTTCAGTATATTTTTATCTTTGTTATTCAATATTATTAAATCAATCTTGTTATCACTTACTTAAACAAAATGGCAAAAATTTTACTCTATCTCAATTAAAGGAACTAATGGAATTTTATGTAAATAAAATTATCAAAATGTTTGACAATCACTTTTAAAAGTTAAAAAACAACTTTTTTATTATAAAAAGATAAAATAAACATATAATACCTAAACCGAAGAAGACCTAGGCAAAACCGATTCCAATTGAATTCTTCAATTGAATTCTTCTAATTGAATTCTTCCAATTGAATTCTTCCAATTGAATTCTTCCAATTGAATTCTTCCAATTGAATTCTTCCAATTGAATTCTTCCAATTGAATTCTTCCAATTGAATTCTTCCAATTGAATTCTTCCAATTGAATTCTTCCAATTGAATTCTTCCAATTGAATTCTTCAATTGGAATGCGTCATTATCAAGAAAAGAAGAAAAACTTTAGGCAATTACAAAAATAAAATATTACCCGATGAAAAAATAAAACAAAAAGCAAAACTCTAGAAAACGGAAATCTTAAAAGCAAGACGTCGGTTAAAGAAAATTAAAGGATAAAAGTCGTCATAACTGCTATAAGATTAAAGAAGTCGACTAGCACGTTAAAAAACCGCAATGAGCAAGGAACAATACTGCAAAGGAAAAACCTAGTATAACGAAAGAAATATATATAATAACAACTTAGATATCAGGAAAAAAAGAAAAGTATAATGGCATAAGGAGAAGTAAAAGTATAGTTTATATATTTTTAAATTCATATTCTTTATACATCGTACTAAGGTCATTGAGAACGACTGCTTTTATAACACAACTATAATGGCTGTTAGTTTTTAGAAACAGAATTGAGTTATAAATCTATACATAAGTGTTAAATCCATCATGATTTCCTAATGTATGTCTAGGCTGGCTTGGCCTAAATTCAGATATATGTATTTTACGCTGGTCACTACCAACATAAGACTTTATCATACGACACGAACAGCAGTAACGCATTGCATCTATACACCAATATTTTAACACGTGTAAATAAACGTGTTTAAAATTCTTCATATGTACTTAACAACTTTTTATTTCTGTATATAAACTGACAATTTTTCAATGTAAATCGGGATCGGTGATAAGACAGTTTATGTCTTCTGATTGCAATTTAAAAAAAAATAGAGAAAAAATAAAATTTATGTCAACAATACTAAAACTTTTAACTTCTTTAAACCATCTTCAAAATATCTCAAGGTTTTCTCACAGGATACCTTAAATTAATAGTTGTAAAAGTCAAAAACATTCATATAGTTGCCAACTAATTTTTGCGATATCTTTATATTAAAATAATATATTCAATATATTTTTTTTTTAATGCTTTCAAAAGAAGCGTACGTAATTTATCGACAGCCCCTAACGTGAAAACTTGGAGAAGACAATAAAGTCTTTTTTTTTAATGTTATGCGAGTAGGAGATGACCTCTACAGTCAAGGAGGCTATTTGTTTTTTTGATTTTTTTAATTAATTTTTTTGGCTACAACCTTCTCTCAACTCTTGAGAAAAGGTTTTAACTCCAAAACAAGTTCAACGCGGTTCCACCAGGGATGTTGTGACAATCAAACTCGGAACTCGTCGCTTACGAAGGGAGCGCTATACCACTACACTACTCCTGCTTTTTTTTTTTTTTTTTTATAAATATTTATTTCTTTTCAATAAAAAATTAAAATTACAGATTATCTTTATTACAAATATAATTGGCAGGACTTCCAGAAGATCATAAAATCTTTGTCTTTATCATAAAGCTCTTTTTTGTCACCGAGAACCGCTAAAATATTCGGTTTAGTTCAGGAAGTTTAAATATTTGAAATTGAATTATTTATAACTGTAATTATTTGAAATAGTAAATTTTTCTTTAGTTCGTGTATTTGTGGTGATTTGGACGCGTAGTAATCAAATTAGGTTTTTTGAGAGGTTGGTTTATGAGATATTTGTCACGGTTTTTAAAGATATACATTAAAATTATAAAAAAAGTCCTAATACTTTTTGTATTGAGTATTAATACGATATATAAGATCTTAATATAAACTGATTGTTATAAAACTTTTGTAAACATAACTGATTTAATAAATTAACAGTAAAAAATATAATGAACTTTTATTGTTTATTTGAGCGCAGGAATAAATTTAACTTTTAAGTAAATGAATTTATTCATTTTATAAAACTATTATAGAAGAAACTTGTTTTAAAGTTATTTATGAAAGCTTTTATGGAAAAAGTATTGAAATATATATTAAATTAAATAGATCAGTTTATGAGAATTCAATAAAAAAAAAAAAGAGTTGGGTAAATAAATGAGTTTGATAAATTATAAGTTATTAGTTATATGAAACAATTTTAAATATTTATAATGAAATCACTTAATCAATCAAGATCAATATACTTCTCAAAGAAGCGGCTCATATCTAATTCTGTAACTTCTATAATGAAAGATCTTTTAATATTCAATTTTTTTATTTTATTTTAATAATTAACTATACTACAACGAAAAAAATAGTGAAGCAGGAAAAGTGACAACTCCCTGCTACGATAGAACCAAGAAATTAAACTGTGAAAAAATAAAAAAATAAAAAAAATAATATATATATATATATATATATATATATATATATATAAATATATATATATATATATATATATATAAAAGAAAGAATAATTAATCATCAGGTTACTTATCCTGGAATTAAAAAACAAGTTGCAAACCTTGCATTGGCATTATTAGAAAAAACATCCGCAGCTGCAATATTACATCAATCAATCAAACTCCTCATGCTTTAATTAGGACACTAAAAGCAACTGCATCTCTTATTAATGATTTTTTTTAGAATTCCTATTTATTTCGTCATTTTACACATTTTACAATGTTATCTATAAATTTAAACAAATATATAATTACAAGCTGACTGGGGCAAGTAGAAGTCAAAATGACTTATCATCAAGCCCCTTTGTGAAATACAAAAAAATACAATTAAATTTTATGTCTTCCAATATTATATAAAAGAGTGAAATTAATAAGTTTAAAAAAAAAAATTAAAATTTGGTTAGAAGGTTAAAAAAGAACTTAAAGTTAAATAAAGAACTTAAAGTTAAAAAAAGAAGAAATTTAAGATAAAGTTAAAATATAAAATAACAAATGAAAAATTACAAATCTGTACATACTCGTATACATATTAAAGACAATAAACAAAAAAAAAAAAAATTTAATTCGCTTCATATGCATATACATATTCAATACAATATTAAAATTAAATAAAGTACATAAAAAATTAAAAATACAAAATTATTTCGATTTTTTTTTTTTTAAATGAGAGAATGTACGTAATGTTTAAATTTAGTAAGTGTTTTTTTATAGTTCTTTTAAATGTAGCTATAGATTTTATTTTTTTCATATTTTCGTCAAGAACCGAATTCCACAAGCGTGGTCCCCGGCATATAGTTGAGAAGTCAGATTTTTTGAGTGATGTTAGTGGGATGTAGTAATTACTCATTGAATGTCTTGTTTCATATTTATGATTAATTCGAGTGAAACTTTTAAAAAAATATTTTGGAATCATTTCATTTTGAAGTTTAAACATAAATAACAAGTTATAGTATATATTTAGTTTGTATACATTTAAAGCATTTATTTCCTTGAGTAACGGCACTTTCGTATCTACTTGCGCCCCAAACTAATCTACTTGCTTGCTTTTGTTTTGTATAAATAATTTTTAGGAAAGATAAATGATTGTTTGCCCAGGCAATATTACAATAGTTAATATGACTATGTATAAATGAAAAGTATAAATTTTTTAAACATAAATTATTTAAAAGATGTTTTGTCTTGTACCTAATCCCCAGGGTCTTTGAAACTTTGTTCTCGACTAGCTTTATTTGGCTTTTCCAATTTAAATTCTCATCGAAAATTATTTCTAGTATTTTCATTGAAAAAACTCTTTTTATTTTAATATTGTTAATTGTTAGTTCAGGTAATTTGAGTGGAAGGTTCTCGGATTTAGATGACTTAGCAAACAAAATATATTTCGTTTTTTCAATATTTAATGAAAGTTTACTTGCTTCAAACCACTCATTAAGATATATTAATTCTGTGTTTACAAAATAAAATTTTTTTTTAAATTTGAGTCAGAAAAGAAAACATTTGTGTCATCAGCAAAAATAATATAATTAAGTATTTTTGAAGACAAATAAGGGGTCGTCCATAAAGTACGTACGCCAAAAATTTTGAAATTTGACCCCTCTCCCTCCCCCCTGTTGCCATGCGTACTTTTATGTCCCCACCCCCCCCCCCTTAAAAGTACGTACGTTTCTCAAATACCCCCCCCCCTCAAATATCCCCCCCCCCATCCCTCCTTTTTTTTTTTTTTCTTTATTAAAAAGTTTAATTAAAAAAAAAAGACGGAGGCTACCTTAGATACTTTATACTACCCCAAAGCTCTTTGCTTACGCATTTTAAAAATGTCTTCAAGTATAAATGCAAATAATAATTTAAATAAATTTAAAATTTTTCAATGAAAGTGTGTATTTGGGCGAAAGGTTTATGCGGCGGCAATAGTCGACGGTGATCCAGGTTCGATTCTCGGTGAATTCACGGAAAACTTTTTTTATTTTTAAACGAATCAAATGTAAATAAACTATACTTAAGGTGGACGTTTTTTTCAGGCATCCCTCTTTAGTAAGTAAAAAACGAGTCTAAGGTGAGATCAGTAATATTGAAAACAAAGGGTAAAACCCAGTGGGAGGGAGCAACAGCAAATTTTGTGCTCTTTTGCTATTTTAAGAAGCTTTTTATTTTAGCAAAACCTAGCGGTCTTTGAGACGCCATTGACACGTTTTTTTTGGGGTGACTCCGTCCCATCAACCACGGCCCTCAGGTCTTACTCAGGGCCAGTATATAAGGGCGGGCATGTGTGCATGGGCCCCCTCAGGATTTTTTGATGTTTTGATTTTTGATGATAGAACACTTTCACACAACGTGCAAACTTAAGTTTGTTAATATGCCAAATGAGGTGGCCTTGCAAAAAATTTGGATGGCGGAGGCCATCCAAATTTTTTTCCAAATCCAAAAGTTATAGCCATGCAAAATTTACACCTCTCTCATTTTGGGGGTCGGGAGGGTAAGCGTTTTAAGGCTTTTTGTTCACAGGCCTCCGCCATCCCGATATTTTGCAAGGCCTCCTCATTTGGCATAGGTATAAACAAACTTAAGTTATGAGTTTGCACGATGTGTGAAAGTGTCCTATCTGGAACATCAAAAAATTCTGAGGGCGCCCATACATGTGTGTGCATAGAGGAAAACTAGACCCTCTACTTCATATACCATACATCTTTTTATGTTGGTAAACTAGAATCTTTAGTCAGAATGTAACTTTTCTATTGATTAGCTGGTTAATTGTGATAAATTAGAAAATCGAAGTACGTACTTTTAAATTGAACCCTCCCCCCCCCCCTCCCATACGCTTTCGTACGCTTTTTGAAGACCCCCCCCCCCTTTCCCCCCTATGAGCGTACGTACTTTATGGACGACCCCTAAATATCATTAATATAAATTAAAAACAGCAGGGGTCCAAGTATTGATCCTTGGGGAACTCCGCAATTTATTGATTCAAATGGGGAACATCTTAAGTCGTATGGTACTCCTTGTTTACGATTTTGTAAATAACATTGCAGCCACTTTAAATTGGAGTGAACTACTCCATAATTGTGTAGTTTATAAATTAGAATCTTGTGGTTGACAGTATCAAATGCTTTTGATAGATCTAGAAAAATTCCGAGTGTGTAACTGTCGTTATCAAAACCATTTAAAATTTGGTTAGCAAGATCAATTACTGCATGTTCCGTGGAATGGTTGTTGCGAAATCCAAACTGTTTATGATAAAGAATGTTGTTTTTTTCAAGATAATTGTACAGTCTGTTGTGCATAATACGCTCTAGTATTTTGGAAAAACAAGAAAGTATTGAAATTGGTTTGTAGTTAGATTTTATTGAGTCATCACCGCCTTTGTATATCGGAATTATTTTTGCTAATTTTAGTTGGTCAGGAAAAATGCCGTTTTTTAGGGAAAGATTAAATATTTTAAAAAGAGGTTTCTCTATAATATCTGAGACCGCTTTTACAACATCAGGGTTAACTTCATCCAGACTCGCACTTTTATTTGTTTTCAGCATACTAATTGCTAGTCGAAGTTCATCAATTAAAGCTCCGACTCCTCTATGAAGGAATCAAATTTTTTCAAAAAAAATTTAAATGATTTTTTTCCCTCAGGAATTGCACCGGCAAGCTTTTTTCCTATATTTATAAAAAAGCTATTAAATGTTTCAGAAATTTCTTTATTAACAAAAGTATCTCCTCTAGTATCATCTCTTTGCAATCTTTTTGGAAGATTATCACTTTTCACAATTCCCACTCCTGTTATTTCTTTAATTACATTCCATGTTTTCCTTGCATTTCCGAATGTTTTATTAAGTAACGAAGAGTAGTAATTTTTTTTAGATTGCTTTTTTAATTTTTTAAAAGAATTTTTATATTTTTTGTATTTTATTTCATTTTTGTAGTTCTTTTTTTTAAAAATTTTTGGTAAAGTTTTTGTTTCCTTTTTGACGACTTAATGAGTCCTCTCGTCATCCACGGACTTAACAAATTTTTAGAATTTACAATTTTTTTTATTTTTGGAAAGGCCTTTTCGTATTGTCTTGTAAACATGCGAATAAAAAAATTGTAGCCATCATTAACGCCATTGCAATCAGTTAAAAGTTCCCAGTTTACTTCATGTAAGAGATCACGAAACGTGGCGATTGATTCATTATTTATTTTCCTTACGTATACCGTTTTTGTTTTTATTTTATTCTCAAGGGTTGCAGAGTTTATTATCAGAAAAACTGGAAAGTGATCAGTTAAATCTGTTTTAATAATACCACTTTGGATTTTAGTCCTTGTGTAATTATTAGTAATAATATTATCGATAATAGATGCAGTTGTTTTATTCACACGTGTTGGCTTATTAACAATGGGAAAAACGCTGTATTGCAAAAGTGTATTTATAAAATTCCCGACTTGGTTATTAGCTTTATTATTCAATAAATTAAAATTAAAATCACCTAATAAGTAAACATTTTTTTTAATAAGCTTAGGTAGCGAATAGTTTAAGTGGTTTTCAAATTGATTGTAATTACCGTTTGGCGGTCTACATATTGCAGTTATAAATGTATTTTTATTTGTTTTATTAATTATTTCAATAGTTAATGACTCACAATCAGCGTCATTTACTTTGAGGTTTTCAACATGTTTAAAAACCAATGAGTTTTGGACGAAAATAGATACGCCCCCGCCATTGCCGTTTTCTCTCGGTTGATGAATAGGTTTATACCCTGATAATTGAAAGTTAGAATTTATCGCGTCTCGATGACACCAAGTTTCTGTCAGACAGATAATACTAAACTTGTTACTTATATTATTTAACATCAATTTTAAATTTTCAAAGTTTTTATTTATGCTTCTGATGTTTATATGTAATAATGAAAAATAAGATGATGAAGAATTAAGAACATGTTTAACATCGTCAACATTGTAATAAGTCGTATCTACTGAAATTTCGTCAAAAAAGTTCATGTTTTTATCATCGTCATTAATTCGGTTTAGTGCGTTTTTCCTTTCTGATATGTCAAAAACATTAAAACTGTTGGCTTCCGTCATTTTAACAATAAAAACTAAGAATATTATTCAAGACATAAAAATATAATAAATAAATATACTTTAAGCATTCTTATGTGATTTTTTAAAATCTTTAACTACTAACTTATCATAAATAACAACAGAATATTTACCGTTGTTCCTGTGAGTTTGCATTTCTTCAAAGAGATTTTTCCGTATGGTTAGGGTATCCAAGGAGTAGTCCTCATTTATAAATATTCCTGTTCCTTTTAACTTTTTTGAATTCTTTAATATGCTAATTTTATCTTTATAGTTCAGGAGTTTTATCAGGATTTTTTTTTTTTTTTAATTTTATTTATTTATTTCGCCGTTTAATAACTTTTACAATTTATAAGGTTTATAAATAAAAAAAAAACTGGCGGGGCAAGTAGAAGACATTATTTTGTCTTATCACCGAGCCCCAATCGTACGTATTTACAATAGCCGGATAATATATTTATACTTTACAAACTATTTATTAAAAATTATAAATGTAAAAATAAATAACAATTAGTTTAAGAAATACTTCAAGAACAATATTCATGTTAAGAGTAATAATCAAGTAAACAAGAAAAACTGAAAGAAAAGTAAAAAAGAAAAACAAAAAATAAATTAATTAATTAAAGAGCACGTATTTTCAAGAGCCACACTATATACGTATATTATACAAAGTATTTGTTGAAGAATATGAAAATAAAATTTATAACAATTTGTAATAAAGTAATATTTAAATAAAGAATAAAAAATTCAAAATAAAAGAGTACTTAATTAAAAAAAAACCGTTTTATGTATGTATATTTCTAATCAATTTAATTAAAAGTAAAATAAATAACAACTCATTAATAGTAATGTTGAAAAACTAAGATTTCACCAATAACTTTTAAGATTAGAGGAAACACCATAACTCAAATAATGAAAAAAACTAACAAACAAAAATTGATAAATTGATAAATTCTGATACATATTTTATATAATTGATTTTTAGTTTAAAAGAGGCATTTAAAATTGGATATATTAAAATCCATATGTAATAACACATGTTTCGATTCTTTTTTAAACTGATGTATACTAACTTTTTCCGTATTTGCAATATTAGGAAACTTTTTCCACAAATAGGGTCCACGATATTGAATTGAATATGTAATTTGTTTTGAATTATATTTAGGGACAATGTAGTTATTATTTGAAAATTTTGTCGGATATTTATGCTCTACTTTTTCAAAATAGGACTGAAATATTTTAGGAGATAGTCCCATTTTTGTTTTATACATAAACAATAAAACTTGATGTAAGTTTATTTTATAAACATTTAATGCGCCCAGTATACGCAAAAGAGGCTCGCATGGTACAATTTTATCAGCTCCAAATAATATTCTGCAGGCATGTTTTTGTTTACTGTACAATTTTTTTAATTTTGTATGATTTGTACTTGCCCATGCAATATTACAATAAATCAAATGACAATGAATGAAAGAAAAATATAAACTTTTTAAAGATTTATTATTTAGAAATGGTTTAGCCCTATATATCATGGCAATATTTTTTGATAACTTTTTCTCAATGCTTTTTATATGATCACTCCAACGTAAATGTTCATCTAATACTACGCCCAAAAAGTTAACTGAAGTTTCTCTTTTAATGTTAGCGTTATTGATTATTAGATTTGGGAGTTTAATTTATTAGTTTTGGGAGTTTAACGATTGATCTAGGTTTGCTTAGCCCAGTTTATCCGGTTCTATGTGCCCTTTCAATAACTACGCCACTTACATTTAGATTGTTTTCAAAGATATTTTTAAGAAATTTTTCTTCAGATACATTCCAACTTTCATTTTCACTTTCTGCTACTCCTTCGAGACGCAAATTATTTCTTCTTAGTCGATCTTCCAGTTGTCGCAGCTTATTTTTTTCTTCCTCATTAAATGCTACTTTTGTAACAATTTTTTCTTCAGTTTTATTAATTTTTTCTTCCTGTGTATCTTGTGTAAAAGTGATACTGTTTTCAATATCTTTTTGAGTCTGTTCTAATTTTGAGAGTCTGTCATTTATTTTTCCCATTTCAATTTTCCTCAAATTACTTTCAGCTTGCAAAGCTTTGCACGTTTCTTTAATTTCTTTAATTTCTTTCAAAAGTCCATCGATTCTGTCATTTGCAATTTTTAAATTTCCACTTATAAGTTTAAAAATGTCTTTTTGTTGTTTCTTAAAAATGATTCTTAAAAATTTTCTTAAAAATGGGTGTACATTTGTTCTTACTTCCAATTTACGAAGTAATTCTTTGGAGCTAGGTTTAAAAAAGTAATTCTTTGGAGCTAGGTTTAAAAAAGTAATTCTTTGGAGCTAGGTTTAAAAAAGTAATTCTTTGGAGCTAGGTTTTAGAAAGTAAAAAAAAAGGAGCGGTGGTAGACTTTTTGTGAGCATTTTATGCAATAGTGAAAAGAAGTATCCAATAGTAAAAAAATTTTGGCAGAAGTCTGCTCAAAGACAATATAAAGTTCTGAGAAGAAAATATTTATCAGACATATGATAATCCTAATTTAAAAAATGTTATGCAATATATTGCATTTTTATCTACATAAACTCTAGTGTCAGCTATACAGTATTGGACAAAACATTTGCAACCAACATCGAACAATGCTAAAAAGTGTCCCTAATTTTACATGTCTTAAAAACGAAACGAACTATACTACCACAGCAAACAGTTCAGGAGTCTGGAGTCATAGCATGCCATGACATGAGCAATCAGCTGACAGGTGACAGCACACAAGCAGAATTTCGTTGACAAGTGCCGTTTTGCAGCGGACAAAACAAGTGCAACTTTTTTGGTTTGTTTCATTTTCTTAATTCTGGTCCGTGTCAACGTCACGGAAGTTTTTTAATAATTAAAGGAAGTATCTAGAAGTTTCCAGAAGTTTCCAGAAACATGCAGAAGCTTCCAGAAGTTTACAGAAGAAGCATCTGGAAGCATCCAGAAGTATCTAGAAACATTCAGAAGCATCCAGACGCATCCAGAAGCTTCCAGAAGCATCGAAAAGAAGCATCTAGAATCTTCCAGAACAGGTTCACACAGGTTTATTTTACTATATAAGAGACATGTAAATCGACATGTAATTCAGTCAGTATATGGAAGTCAATCAGTCAGTATTATCAAGACAGTTTATCGAAGTGAGTTTTATCAAAGTGTTTTATCGAAGAACATCAATACAAGAAGTGAAATACAACAGGTGTTTCATAACATCAATACAGTCAACATCCGACGAAGACGTTGTGTTCCACAGAGCATTATTGTATCATCACAAGGTAAATGTAACACGGTAAGCCTTGAGAAGCGTGATTATTTATTTTTATTATTTTTATGACTTCAAGTGCAAAAAAAAGTCATCAGTCGAGATACAAAAGCAATTAGAGCTGCCTGTATCGGACCGAACAATCAGACGACGTGCTGTTGAAGCCGGATTGTTTTCTCGACGCCATAACAAAGAAACCGTTAATTTCAATAAAAAACCAGAAGGAAAGACTCCTGTTTGCTACATCTCATATTGACTGGAATGTGCAGAAATGGCGAACTGTCCTGTTCAGTGATGAATCGAAGTTCAACATCATTGGGAGCTATGGCATTTGCCGTGTACGTCAACCGGCCGGAAAACGCCTCGATTTACGTTACTGCCATAAGACCGTGAAGCATGGTGGAGGCAATGTAATGGTCTGGGGGTGTTTTTCTGCTAACGGTCTAGGTCCAATACATCGAAACGATGGAATAATGGACCACTTTATGAATAAAAATATCCTGAAAGATGTTATGTTACCTCATGCTGAATGGAATATGCCAATAAAATGGGTTTTTCAGCAAAAACAACGATCCGAAACACACTGCAAAAGTAGTCAAGCAGTGGTTTCAAGACAACCACCTATTGGTGATGGATTGGCCGCCTCAATCTCCGGATCTCAACCCTATCGAGAACCTGTGGGAGATCGTCAACCGCAGAATTAATCGTGAAGGTGTTCGTAATAAGGATCAACTGTTTGAACAAATCCAAAAGACCTGGGCAGCGATTCCACAAAGTTTCATTGATCACCTGATCAAATCTATGTCTCGAAGATGCAAGACTGTGATCGACAACAAAGGATTCGCCATGAGATATTGATAGCGAAAAACAGCTTGGCCAACATTTTGTCGAGTTGCACTTGTTTTGTCCAGAAGGAAATCAACTTTTTTTAATACTTTTGATTAATTTATTAATTTTTGTGTACAAGTAATGAACTTTGTGATGAATAAAAATTGAAGAACTTTATATCTAAACAGTTACATAGTTATTTCTCTAAATTGAAAAAATGCAGCACTTTTACATAAAGAAACTAAATGCAGTTTGGTAATTTATAAATTTCACCGCTGCAAAATCATTCAAGTAAATTCATATGATAAAAAATTAATAATTTTATTAGCAGATAGTGACTTAAAAACAGTTGACTAGTTGATTTAAAAAAAGTTGGTTAGTTTACTTAAAAACAGTTGGTTAGTTGACTTAAAAACAGTTGGTTAGTTGACTTAAAAACAGTTGGTTAGTTGACTTAAAAACAGTTGGCTAGTTGACTTAAAAATAGTTGGTTAGTTGACTTAGAAACAGTTGGCTAGTTGACTTAAAAGCAACTTAATGTTTCTTGGCCTACTGAAATTTAGTGGCCTGATTTGTTCCATTTTAATTGCTGCATGCTTGAAAAATGCAGCATAACGGGTGATGCGGAAGTTATCGGACAAAATAAAAACGTCAATAACTTATTTATAAATAAAAAAACAAAATACTATTATATTTTTTTTTAATAAAGCATTTATCTTTTAATAAAAATATATTATTTTTTATATGAAAAAATACCACCATCTGCAATTGATCTCAATTTTGCTCTGACACCTTTCATATGCGACTGTAAAAAGTTTAAATCAATTTCTTGTAGTTTTAGTTTAATGCGATCAATCAAAACTTGCTCTGTTGAAGCTTGCCAATCTCCCTCGTAAACCTTCCGTGCCAAATGTCTCCAAAAATTTTCAATTGGTCGTGCTTGAGGCACATTTGGGGGATTGGATTCTTTATCAACGTAATAGACACATTGGTCCATCCAATTTAGAGAATCTTTAATATAATGAGAACTTGCTAAATCTGGCCAAAATAAATAGTTAAAGTCTCCATGATACTTGCGAATAAATGGAAGAAGTCGTTTTTCTAAACATTCATTAATATAGATTGATAAATTGATCGCTACAGCCTTGGAAGTGCGAAACAATGGCTCGGACATACCACGGTGAGATATGGCTATCCACATTAATAATTTTTTTGGAAATTTCTCTTTTCCTATAAAACGAACACTTTCTGGGCATGTCTTTTTGTTGTTTGTGTAGTATCTAGAATTTTCAGGCATGTTGTCCCCTGCAAAACAAAAGTATTTTTCGTCATCGATGACTAGAAGCGATTTTGTGTTATAGAGTTGGTTAACTAGTTTCCTGTTTCTTTTCTTTGCCTTTATTTGTTGTTCTATAGTGTATTTTGGAGTTTTTCACGTTTTCTATATTTAATATTCATTTTTTTTAACTGACGACCAATTGCCGATTGATTTACACCAAATTTAATACCTATTTTTCTCTGACTGACCCCTTTTCGATTGTTGACAAGTCTCGTTAATTCGGCTTTCTTTTCTCTAGTCCAGGATGTCGGACGACCAGGGTGCTTTCTATCAGAAAACGATTGAACAGTTTCAAGTCTTTTTAGGTTATCATATATTGTACTTCGAGCAAATCCTTCCTTTTCAAAATGATTTCCGATTATTTTTTTTTTTTTATATTAGGTTTATTTACAAAAAACATTTTTAGTCGCTTTCGAAAAGATTCTCGTTCAGCTGCATTTAACCTCATTTTACCACAAAAACTGATTATTATGCTCAAATAATAATCAGTTTTTGTGATAAAATCAAAGATAAACCCCAAAAACTAATTATTATGCTCAAATAATGAAATTAGGATTTGTCCAATAACTTCCGCATCACCCGTTAATAGAATATTTACATTGCAAAACATCACAGTGTAAATATTTCTAAGAAAAAGCTATATTCTTATTCCTAATAATTCAAATTAAAATAAATTCAAAATCAAAAAAACTTTGAATTTATTTCCAATGGAGAGTTAAAGGTAGTCTTAGAAAAATGTAGGGTTATTTTTAGTAGCACGTGATATATAGCTATCTGAAAGCCTATTTCAGTTTTCTGTCTTATTTGAATAAACTGAAACAGTCAATCAGTTAGCGAAAAATCCAGCATAACATAACGTAATTGATCAAAAAAAATTCAAATGCTGTTTAATCATTTTAATAAGAAAAGAACAAAACCTTAAATCAAAATCTTAACACTAATCTTAACGAAGAGCGATGTTGGCAATGTTGAAAGTATGCTGTAACAGCAATAGATCTCAAGTAAGGGGTCGTCCATAAAGTACGTAGGCTCATAGGGGGGAAGGGGGGGGGTCTTCAAAAAGCGTACGAAAGCGTATGGGAGGGCGGGGGGGAGGGTTCAATTTAAAAGTACGTACTTCGATTTTCTAATTTATCACAATTAACCAGCTAATCAATAGAAAAGTTACATTCTGACTAAAGATTCTAGTTTGCCAACATAAAAAGATGTATGGTATATGAAGTAGAGGGTCTAGTTTTCCTCTATGCACACACATGTATGGGCGCCCTCAGAATTTTTTGATGTTCCAGATAGGACACTTTCACACATCGTGCAAACTCATAACTTAAGTTTGTTTATACCTATGCCAAATGAGGAGGCCTTGCAAAATATCGGGATGGCGGAGGCCTGTGAACAAAAAGCCTTAAAACGCTTACCCTCCCGACCCCCAAAATGAGAGGGGTGTAAATTTTGCATGGTTATAACTTTTAGATTTGGAAAAAAATTTGGATGGCCTCCGCCATACAAATTTTTTGCAAGGCCACCTCATTTGGCATATTAACAAACTTAAGTTTGCACGTTGTGTGAAAGTGTTCTATCATCAAAAATCAAAACATCAAAAAATCCTGAGGGGGCCCATGCACACATGCCCGCCCTTATATACTGGCCCTGAGTAAGACCTGAGGGCCGTGGTTGATGGGACGGAGTCACCCCAAAAAAAACGTGTCAATGGCGTCTCAAAGACCGCTAGGTTTTGCTAAAATAAAAAGCTTCTTAAAATAGCAAAAGAGCACAAAATTTGCTGTTGCTCCCTCCCACTGGGTTTTACCCTTTGTTTTCAATATTACTGATCTCACCTTAGACTCGTTTTTTACTTACTAAAGAGGGGTGCCTGAAAAAAACGTCCACCTTAAGTATAGTTTATTTACATTTGATTCGTTAAAAAAACAAAAAAAATTTTCCAAGATTTCACCGAGAATCGAACCTGTATCTCTGTCGACTATAGCCGCCGCATAAACCTTTCGCCCAATTACACACTTACGTCAGAGAATTTTAAATTTATTTAAATTATTATTTGCATTTATACTTGAAGACATTTTTAAAATGCGTAAGCAAAGAGCCTTGGGGTAGTATAAAGTATCTAAGGTAGCCTCCGTCTTTTTTTTTTTTAATTAAACTTTTTAATAAAGAAAAAAAAAAAAAGGAGGGATGGGGGGGATATTTGAGGGGGGGGGGGGGTATTTTAGAAACGTACGTACTTTTAAGGGGGGGGGGGGGGGACATAAAAGTACGCATGGCAACAGGGGGGAGGGGGGGGGTCAAATTTCAAAATTTTTGGCGTACGTACTTTATGGACGATCCCTAAGCTTCAACATGTTAGCGATAAAAGCATAAACTATAGATTTAATTATTAAACTTGAATATTACGATTTTAAAAATGGTAAACAAATTTGATTAAATTATTTAACTTAACCTCCCTAAATAGTTCACAAGATGCTAAAATACTTTAAAACTTATATGAAAAATAAGAATGACGTTTAGCTTTTGCTTGGATTGGGAGACATTGGTGTAAAAACGTGTTGGATTAGCACACCACAGTGTCTGTTTATTGGGACTAAGCAATGTTGTAATACTTGCAGTTAGGTCCAATTTCAGGGCAGCTAAAGTTACAGGTCACGAAGAAAAAAATGCAGTAATGAGTTAATTTCGTTATGCAATAAATAGAAACGGTGGCAGGACGTAATAATTGAAAAGGAAAATTGATAAAAATTGTGCTGATGTAGGTAGTTACTCTGAAGATGAAGCAATGGCTAGATCATCATTATTTAGATAATCTAAACAGTTACTTTTTTCTTTAAAATAGTAAAAGTTGAATTAATATGGTAATGTTTTTTTTATTATGTCTTTTAAAATGTTTTCATGTATATCTATTTCTTTTCATTTACAACTATTTATATAAAACAATGTTGCAAAAAAAGAAAAGTCCATATAAATAAGTATTATCATACTTAGAAAAATGTATATTATATTAGACAAAAACGTAGAGACCAATGTTGCACAAAGTTTAAAGCTTATGTTGGCCCATATATGTTTGCTAAGGCTGGCTATTCCTGTTGAGCCGACGTAGTTTTTGTATCGCCCCAATATAACCAAGGCCAATATAACAAAGGAAATCGGACAAAGGGGGAACATGTGACTCTCAATAAAAAATTTTATTAAAATTTTTAATAATTGTAAAGAACACTAGGGGTCTTCCATAAAGTACGTAAGCCAAAAATTTTGAAATTTAACACCCCTCCCCCCTGGTAATATTGAAAACAAAGCCTAAAAACTAGTGCCGATGGTAGTCTGCCCATACCCCTTAATGGATGGGGGGGGGGCAAATTTTGTGTTCTTTTGCTAAATTAAGGAGCTTTTTATTTTAGCAAAACCTAGTGGTAAAATTTGGAAGATTTTGAGACCCTAATGACACGTTGTTTTTTTTGGGGGAGGTGCCTATAATCCATTAGCCACAGCCCTGCTAAAACCTGTCTTTCATCGACTCAAAAAATAGGTTGCCTGAAACACGTCTTACTCAGGGCCAGTATAAAAGGGGTGCCATGTGTGCATGGGCACCCGCAGGATTTTTTGATGTTTTAGATTGGGGTTGTCCATAAAGGACGTCATTCAGAACTTAATTAATAACCGGTAGTAAAAGTTTATTGGCTCCCTTCTGCGGAGATTTTTATCGAACATAAGGCGCTATATTACTCTTAAAGTCTCTGCGCACGAGAGCCAACGTTCTCCTACTTCTTGTCATTAGTTAAACTTAAAGTGACGTCCTTTATGGATGACCCCATAGGAAACTTTCACACATTGTGCAAACTCCAAACTTAAGTATGTTTATACCTATATTAAATGAGGAGACCTTGCAAAAAATTAGTATGGAGGAGGCCTGGCAACAAAAAGCCTTGACACGCTTGCCCCTGCCCCCTCCCTGCCCAAACGTGTATGCATTAATATATATGCATGTTTGTATAAATTTTATTTTAAATCAGTAGAAATATACTATAGTTTCACGTTCTTTTAAAGACATTTTTAGCATTTTGCAAAAATTATATGTATTTTAAAACGGATTATGTATATATTTGCTTTTATATAAACACTGACAACATGTAAACGGGGGGCTCGGTGATAAGATAGTGCATGTCTTCTTCTTACTCCGGGCTAAATTTTTATTTGTAGTATGTATTTATTGTAAATTTATCAAACGGCAAACTTTCAAACAGACAAATTATCAAACGGCAAAAAAAAAAGGAAGATTACTTGCATAACTTTAAGCAAAAAGTTTAAGGCAAAATAGAAGTTTTTTTTTTTGTGTGTAAGGTATTTTGTAAAATTTTTAGAGTTTTGTAACATGAAATGAAATTGAAACTTCTGTGAAGTGTTAAATGGAAATTTCACAACTTCTATTTTTTCTGCGTGAAGGAATGATTGTAATGGCTCCAATTTAAATGTAGTTAAAGTTCGCTTTACATAACACTTATCCGAACAAAAGTTTTGTTTTGAAACATTATCAATGCTATGTTACATAAATCAATTAAGTTACTTTCGTTCCAACACTTTTAAGATATTCTTTCTCAATACATTCATTTCAATTAATTTGATAGTAACAAATGAAAAACTTTTTTATTTTATTTAAAAATAGCACACATCTTAGAGTAAAAGCGTCATGTCCAGTTTTCGAAAGCGTGATTCAGGGTCCCAAGGCAGTAAAAAAACTGTAAAAAAAGTTATAAAAGAATAAAAGAACAAACGTACTCTGAAAGAGTGTGGCTTCGATAAAGTTCAAAAAAAGGCATCTAATAACTCTACGTCCGACCAAGTAGTCAAGGTATAAGTTAAAAGTTTTATTTTTTTGTTTACTATTTTATATTCATAATTTTATTCCAAAATAACGTAAATGATGTAAAGAAGAGGAGTTGATTAAAAAAATTCGTCTTCTAGGTGTACTGAAGCGATCAAATACTTTTGGACAAATAGAATCTCGTTCTTCTATCAAGTTGCTCAACTGAATCTACCAAAAAGGTCTTCATCAATATTTTCTTTGATCTGCATTTTCCTTTGTATTTTTAAAACAATTCCGTTTTCAGTGGCTGAATGAAAGTGCTCTTTCAGTAAGCTTGCTCTAATCAAGTCCAAATTGCGATCAACAATGACTGAAGAACGCCTTACTAACCTTATGGTGATTTCAATTGAAAACGACCGTGCCAAGACTTTATAATACGAAAAGGTTATCTCTAGTTTCTTAAAGAAGAAAGCTCACAAAGTGAAATTAGTGTGATCTGATTAGTTTTCATAAATAACATTTTATTAATGAAATATATAATTCCATTCATTTTAATTTGTATTTGTATTTTTGTTTCATCATATATATCTAAGTTCAAATATAGAGTGTTTATGTGCAGCGGTAGTTAATAATAATTATTGCTTTAATTTATTAATAATAATTATAGCGGTTAAAAATAATTATTGCTTTCATTAAATTGTAATGTTATAGTAGAGATACGGACGATAAACAGTGATATTCCTGCTTAATTTAATATACCCAGGAATCCAAAGTTTGGGGCACCGAACAAAAAGTGACCCTGGGCACCACAAAGTCTCTGTGCGGGCCTGAATATACCAATGGGCCTGAATATACCAATGTTAAACTAATTGACTGCCAACAATAGGCCTATGTTTGACCAATCAATAAGTGCTATCTGGGAACTTTAACAGGACATAAACCGTATCCTATTTTAGGAAGTTTTATGTAATATTTTTTCAAAAGTTGCTCCTCTGCTTTTGTAAAAAATTAAATAGCAAAAACATCGACATTAATAATGTTATCATTGACGGATCCTGGAATTTTTGGTGGAGGGGGATGTTAAAATATTTTTGTATTTGGTATTACCTTTGCGTCTCCTAAAAAAATTAATTTAAAGGTCCTCCATTTCCAAGATTCTTTTAAGACTTTCAAATTCTGGTGAGGTGGGGGGGGGGATATATAAATTAGTAGAAAATCAATTCTTTTTTCATTTTACACGG
>NC_088923.1:7652500-7662500 GCF_038396675.1 Hydra vulgaris | reverse complement strand
CATTTCTTTAGTTTTTTTTTCCCAATCTGTTATTATTATTATTTAAATGTTATTATTATTATCATTATTATTATTATTATTATTACAATCTGTTATTATTTTTATTTTAATTATCATTTTAGTGCGGAAATAAAAGCAGAGATTGTTTGGAAAACTATATTCACAAGTACGGTTATTTTTAGTAAAAATACACCAAATAAAAATAAACCTCATTTACTCCAATAACTCCCTTTGGTTTTTTCTTTTTAAATTAAATGAAAACAAAACTATTTTTAGTTACTGTGTCACATTGTTCTACGTTACACATTGTTCAAACACAAAGTTATTTCGCGTTAGTTAGCGTAAATATGCATATTGAAGAAGCGGCTACCGTAAATCAATACATTTGTCTAGACAGGTTTGAAATACGCCAATGCATACTAACAAAGCAAGATGTTAGAACTCAATTCAATTTTGACAAAAAAAATAAAAAAAACTGTTAGAAATCGGATACATACATAAATACATATATACATACATATATGCATACATACATACATACATACATACATACATACATACATACATACATACATACATACATACATACATACATACATACATACATACATACATACATACATACATACATACATACATACATACATACATACATACATACATACATACATACATACATACATACATACATACATACATACATACATACATACATACATACATACATACATACATACATACATACATACATACATACATACATACATACATACATACATACATACATACATACATACATACATACATACATACATACATACATACATACATACATACATACATACATACATACATACATACATACATACATACATACATACATACATACATACATACATACATACATACATACATACATACATACATACATACATACATACATACATACATACATACATACATACATACATACATACATACATACATACATACATACATACATACATACATACATACATACATACATACATACATACATACATACATACATACATACATACATACATACATACATACATACATACATACATACATACATACATACATACATACATACATACATACATACATACATACATACATACATACATACATACATACATACATACATACATACATACATACATACATACATACATACATACATACGTTAAATTCATATTCTTTTATTAAAAGTTGTAGTAAAATTATAATATTTAAAGTTTTTAAGAAATTATCAATCCTTTGGTTCAAATACATAGTGAAATAGTTTGAATGCATTGAGCATGTTTTTGATTGCAATAAAGAATCATTGTTAGTAACTTTTGTAATTTTTTATTCTTTGTTACCAAGAAAACTTTATAAATTATGGATTAGCTATTAATACTTCAACTCTTTAAGGAAAACGTCATTGATCAATTGGTTTTAAGCAGAAAAAAAACAAAAATTTATTTGATATAAAATTGATAAAAAATAATAATAATAACAATAAATATGATATCAATATATGATATAAAAATCTATCGGCTGAAATAAAACCTGAATATTTTATTAAAAGAAATACTTAATCTATGTTAAACTTCAATGTTCTTCTGGTATTAGAAAATAAAAATTTGTTTGCAACACTAATATTTTATTACAGAAACCTATATAAAAAGCAAACAACTCTTTTTATAATTTGCTCAAGGTTTTTATATGGATCCATAGATCCATATTAAAAAGTATTGACTTTAATGAACGTCATAAGGACCTTTTTATACTCTCTTATTTTTTTATACTTGCTTTCTGAACATTCGTGGTCTTTAATTAGTTGCCAATCAAACTTTATATGACCCAAGTGAGGTTTTTTCCTTAAAGTACCTTGCTCTAATTATTTTTCTTCTTACTTGCTGAAATTTGTGCCTTGCTCCTAAAGGCAAAGTTCCCTTTATTTCTATTTATCAGGGTCTAAGCATGATGCGATTTGCATAATATAGCATGCGCTCTACAGAATAATTTCTTTATATATAGTTTTTGATTACTTTTATTCAGACATTTAATGCACAAAGAAAAACATGTCAACAAATATATAAATCGAGGTTTAAACATCAGCGATGAGAAAAAGTTTATTCAAGAAGTTCTTAAGGTAACTGTTTCAAAATTTAATTGTTTATATGTTCATATTTAATGCATTTTTATAGAACATACTTTTAAAACTGCCTCGTAATAATTCTAAATGTATTCCTTATAATAAAAAAACACTGGGTATTTCAAATCCAGTGTTATTTTATGTTATTAAAACTTTCATATAATTTCACTTTTTTGAATAGCGTGTTAAAATCTTTTTAAAGAACTTCTTTTTTTTTTAATATATGGGACCTTGAAAATATTCAAAGGTTACAGAAAACAGGTAAAAATAAATTTTTATAAGTTGTTGTTTCTTAACGCACCCTCATCCGCAAAGGTCTTGTCAATTTAATAATTAAATGAAAGTGAAAGTTATTTTCCTAATATTCATCAAAAAATTGAATTTAGTTATTCAATTTTTCTGAAACTTAAAAAGATAATTATAAAAATAACCAAAAAAACTATTCGCAATTTATTTCTTAAAAAATAATTGGCGAATAACGTCAAGATTATTAACGTCAAGACTTCAATTTATTTCTAATGAAATGTACATCTTATTTAATCTTCCTCATATATATAACTTTTCTTTAAAGGTTCTCAATGAAAGACTTAACCCAGCGCTCTACGAGTTTCTTATAGCCGCATAACCAATTTTAAAATATTTTTTTAAAAATTTAAAAACTAATTGTTTCTTATCCTTTTTTATTTTAATAAAATATGTTTAAAAAATAATTAAAAATTTAAAAATCAAAAAAATTAGTTTTTTTCTTATCCTTTTTTTTCTTTTTCCTTAAAAGAAATTATATATACGGAAGATTAAATAAGATATACATTAGTCGTTATTACATAACATTACATAACTTGTTACATAAATAAAGATAGCGATAAGAAATAGATAAATAAAAAAATATTATAACTTATCTTAAAATTTTTATTTCTATGGTACGAATCGTACCACAGAAATAAAAATTTTACGATGAAGTTAGTAGTCTCTATTTGGTGTTGATGGCGTTTATGCAAGTTGACCTAGAGGCGTTTTTGTTAAAAATCGCACTTACAAATTTAGTTGTCTCTTTTTTCTTTCAATATTTGTCTAATCAATACTTAGTGTAGATATAATTGATGAAAGTGCATTTTTTGATGCTAAAATGTTTTTTTTATTGTGCGTTTTATGATTTATTAATACTGAACAACCTTGTTCAGCGTTAACTTTAAGCTACAAAACCATGAACCATTATTTTTAACGCAGCTTTTCTACAACATCTATTGAACCTTAAGTTGATAAAATATTGTAAAAAAGCTATTAAAATGATTATTGGTAAAGATATACAAAAAAAAGTTTTTATTAACCGTAAACTTTATACAAATATGATTTGTCGTAGTTTTATGAAGTCCTTAACATAAACATAGTGTAGCAGATGGACAAATAGCAAAATGTGGTTCCAACACATTTTGTTTTGTATATTTTGTTTTTACTATTAGCATCTATTATAAATATTGTTGCGTATTATCTAAATAGTTAGTAAACCATCTAGTCGCATGAACTTTTATATTATACAATACTTTTTCATTTTTTTTAGTAGAATTTTATGGTTACATTTAACTCGGAAGTTTACACCTTCTTCCATACCAATATAACATTTATGGCTGGAGCAGGCATCGCATAGTGTGACGGTTCCATACAAAAGAGTGTTCAAAGTTATTTTCCCCATAGTAATTTGAGCAATGCTGTTATCTATTTCAAAAATTACATAAATTAAAGTATTTAAAAGTAATTTGACTTTATAGCAAAGGCACCCATATGGTTTTTTCCAAGCATGGGGGTAAAGAGGCAAGACCAAAATATTGCCTAAAGATTTGCAATTAAAAATAATTTGAAATCAAAGATAATTGAAAATAGTCAAAGCTTAAATTAAAATAAAAAGGTCCTAAAAAAAGCATTGGGGGAGGTTATTTGTCCTCCCATACATCACCTAAAAAAACGAGGTTAGTTCAAAAAGATAATTTGAAAAAAAATCACAAAGAATTAGTTGAAATTATTTGCTTGCTCGTCATTTTTTTAATTTTAATCATTATTTTCTACATCTTAAAGTCATCTTAAATCATCATTACGTCACTACTTTTAATTACGTCAGCTTCTTCTAAATTTAAAAGATCAGTAGTTTCTCATGGAAAAATGTATTTAATTTTTAAATCTTTTACCTAATTTACAATTGTATCTGGATCTGATGAGTTTATTAGGCGCGTAAATACATCAATTGCTTTGCATCTTTTTTGCAACTCAAGGGCAGTCATTCTTTTTTTGCAGTTAATTAAGGAAATATTGAACTTTACCTTTTATGTGAATTTTTTAGGAGATGTTTAGAACGTTTATTTTTTCCGGCTCAATCAAAGTGATTATTAATGTTTTTGTAACAATATTTTTTATTAAATGGCTGACTTCCAAAACTTTATAAATTCTTTTAAAGTTTCTTTTATTGTCATTAAAATGTAGATTTGATACGCTTTTAAAAGATATAGAATAACTCATTCTTCACTTGATTATATCACCTCAGCAGAACGTATAAAAAAACACCTTCAATAAAACAAAACTGATTTTTTTTTTAATAAATGTGTATCTTTGAATATCAAAATCTTTGGAACTACAAATCATGGAAGACAATATTTTGGGATTTTCTTATCTATAGTCTTTTAATCTGTCTTGTTTCATCTAATTGAAGTCAGTATTTTTTTGCCTTTTGGCCACCCTGCGTCCCACTGTGTGTCCTTGAACCTTCCTTTTTTTTTCTTTTTTCTGTTCAACATAGTACAAATATTATTTTTACAATGTTTGTATACATATAGATAACATAAAATAAAAAATAAAAGAATATACTGGACTTACAACAAAATTAAGTTAAAGTAGACAGGGGTTCTAAGAATATAAGGATAACATTACATTATCACAATCTTTTGATAGAACTCTTTTGTACAATTTAAATAATATATCATAGTGGTAAAAAGCTCGTACAAAAAAAAAAAATATTAAGTTAAGGTTAAAATAGACCACGCAAAAATAAATTTATTAAAAAAAACTTGAGACAAGTATATTAACATATTGAAGTTTGGTTGAACTCGATAGATTACTCCAATAGTTTTGGTGATATTTGATTGTTATAATTTATATGGGGAAGCCAGGATAAATTTTCATCTACAAGAATTCCTAAAAATTTTACACTTGCTTACTTTTAATTATTGTATTAATTAAATAATGTTCGCGCAACTTAAAAAGAATGTGTTTTTTTATTAAAAACGTGTTTTTTTATTGAAGAGAGCATAATTCGTTTTTTCTACATAAGGTGAGAGTTTGTTTACCCTAAACCAACTATTTACTTTAGTTAGTTTTATATTCATATCCGTATATAGATATTTGGTATCATTTTTAATGATATCAAACTATATACGTAAATCTATATACGGATTTATTCAGTTTTAATAACGCATAACAAAAGTCGTTAATATAAATTAAGAATAGGAGCGGAATAAAATTTGGTCCTTACGCATTCGAAATTTAATATTCCGGATTGTAAATTATGAACATATTGCTTTATATGTTTAAATTAATTTTTTTTTTTACTTTATTAAATAAAATTTTGAAGCTTAAAAATTTTAACGAAAGTTTATGTTAGACAACAACTCTCAAAAATATTAATTACAAAAACCGCTTAAACAAACAAAAACCGATTCAACAAACAAAAATTATTAATGACTATTGAGTTGTAAAATTAAAAATATATCCAAAAAGCAAATCCCTTAAATTTGTCGGATTTTACCGAATAATTTACTTAAACTTTTCATCGATAAAAATAAAATAAAGAAGGTTACGAAATTTATAAGCAGGCGGTAGTGATGTAGTGATAGAGCGCTCGCTTCATAAGCGAGAGGTTCCGAGTTCGATTCCCACCATGTCCCAGGTAGTACCGCGCTCAACCTGTTTCTCCGTGCAGCAGCCTTGTTTGTCAAGGTTCGTGTTTCGGAGTTAGAGAGTTGAGAGAGGGTTATTACCACAAATAGCTTCCATATCTGTAGTGGCCTACTCGGCCTTAGGGAGTTGAATTATATATATATATATATATATATATATATATATATATATATATATATATATATATATATATATATATATATATATATATATATATATATATATATATATATATATATATATATATATATATAAAGCATTTAACTAGATAACAAATATACAAATACTATGGGAAAGCATCCTATTGACGAAATTAATTTGGCTAAGTATTCGAATTCTATATAAGGTCACTTACGAATAGGTAGTTATCAAGCAAAACGAATTTAAATCAATTTATTCATAGGTATATGAGCTATATGAATATTACCAGGGGCAAATAACGGTAAAAATAAGTTGCAACAGTTATACCGTTTTAAGACACACCCAATAATTTTAATTTAATATGAAAATTGTTTTACACATAATAAAAAATTCATTTAAAGATACACAAGTACTAAACGTATACAAATTCAGTATTTATAATGTATAATATTTTATTTTTTATGTATTATATATTATGTTTTGTGTTTTGTTTTAAAATTGAACCATTAATGTTTGTTTTAAAACATTGATTATTTAATTTTAGATTAGTACCCCATATTTGACCCTTTGAAAAATAGATGAACTTTTGTTTGAAAGTAACTAAAAAGACTTCGGTTTTGTTAACTCTTAAAAAAAAAAACTCAAATTTTTGATCAAAAAAACAAGCATTTAATAGCATTTAAAACAAACAAAAAATATATATGGTGTTTAACGTTAAAAACTCCAAAAATTATATACTTAGGTAGTTTCCGAGAAATTCGTGAATTTCATAAATTTTTCATGGAAACAGCCGTTGAAAACTAAAGTCAACTAACGTTTTCGAAATATTTATAATAGAAAAGTGGTTGTGCCTAAAAACCACCAATTAGGCAATGAACTATGAATTCTGCTTATTAGCAATATCTAGATCTTAGTCCCGATTATAATCTTAAGTTTTAAAGTTTATGAGGCATTTAAAGAAATATATTTAATTTCATACAGTATAAATGAGTTCATAAACATCTTTGTTATTATAAACAGAATATGCTTGATGACAATGCTGATACATTTCGAGAAGTAAATGAAGATGATATACGCTTTTCAAAATATCTTATCAACAAGCACAAAGAAATGGCTTGGCTAAAAAAGCATGGCAAATTTTTTCAAAACCACCATTCTCAATATCATAAAAAGGATTACAGGTAAATAATAGTAATATTTTTATTATTTTATGTCATTTCATTCAGGTTGTTTGTTGTGTTTTACTCGTCAACTCCTTTTTAAACCAGATTCTAATAGAGAATTTAATTTTAATTATTGATAAGGTGTTTATTGTAAACTGTAGGTTAAAAAGTGATAAAAGTAATGTTTGCATTAGTTAACTAGTATTTACCATTTTTTCAACATTAAAACAATGCTCAATATAGATCTTTTAAAATAAATCATTTACATGGTTTTTACATACGTCATAATTATACATAAATAATAAGGATTTACAGATAAACATAAAAATACATATAGGTGTACATACATTGACTGACCTATTAGGGTAGTTGAAAATAACAGCATATTCATCAAATAACCAGTTTTATTTATATCAATCAATAGATTAAATTATATAATAGACACCATAGAAATTACCAGTTCACAAAAAAATCCAGGCTTTTTATCAAATATTTATTCAAAAGCAGTAATTTAATCCATCTATTATAGTGTAAAAAACATAAAACAACATAAGGTAAACGCAAATATTTCATAATTAAATTTTAATAAAAACTGTAGATTAAGTTGTAGTGTACTACTATAAATCAAAAACTAAATTGTTAAATAATGTATTTGTTAGAAAGTTGCTTTTGTTGCTCCTTTTGTAAAAACTGCTATCTATTTTGTTTCTATGTAAAATTAGTTTTTAAAAAAGTCAACATATGTAAGAGGAAATCTAGTGAGCTTAGCTCTACACAAACAACTTAAAAAATATATATTATAGTTATAGCCTAAAAAAATAAATATCTGTTAGTGTAGTAAAAATAAGAGGCCAGCTCTTTTTTTTTAGACATAAAAGTTCAATATTAAAATTTCAGATCAAAAGTTTAGATTTTAATTTTATTAACATTCTGCTTTTATTTAAGAAGGGTTTCTTTTTTTCTTTTACTCTTCAGTTGTGATTTAAAAAAATTAGTATTTAATTAGTTATAATATTTTTTAACTCATTATTGTGTTTTTGTTTATTAATGCATAATACTCTTTGACTGCCCCCTCAGCTAGAGAAAGTTGAATACTGCAAATAAAATAATAACATGCAAATACCACACATGCTAGTACAACCTGCATCATGCCCTGCTGCCATGATTTTTTATAAGTTTTCATGTTACGTTGTTTCTTGCCTAAGAAGATAAATGTTAGATACTGACTCTACCCTAAGGTTTTTGCTTGTATCTATCTGGTAATGGACTTGCGACTTTTTAAATAAAATTTATTTATGTTAACTCACCTCCCCAAGGCCGAGAAGGCCATTACAGACAAGGAGACTACATGATTGTGATTATAACCATCTCTTAACTCAATAACTCCAAAAAACAAACCTTGGCAAACAAGGCATTTGGAACCTCTCTCTTATGAAGCAAATGCTCTACCAATATTGCATTATAATCTCCTAATTAAGGAAACAGCTCTAAAACTTTACAATTCTAAAACTTAGTTTGAAGATTTTGAAGCAGGTTGGTATTACTGGATTACATGTTACCAGATCAAAAAGGTCCTGCCAGGGATAAAAAGATCTATAATAATAGTGAAAAACCTGGAGTAGCATGAGGCTTCATTTAAAACCAAAGAGAAGAAACAATAGCTTCCATACCTGCTTGGATCCAGGAGATTAGGTAATAGGTGCAAGTATGCATACATTATACAGATATATATATATATATACATATATATATATATATATATATATATATATATATATATATATATATATATATATATATATATATATATATATATATATATATATATATATATATATATATATATATATATATGTATATATATATATATATCTTTACACATATGCAACTTTAACATTTTTATGGTGTAGTATTTGCCAAAAGAGAAGATGATAATCAGATGGATGTGTGGTATGACTCTAACAAGACCAGAAAAAAAGTCATAATCTATATAATCTATATAGCCAAAAACAGAAAATTAAAAAAACTTTGTATCAAACTATGTTTGTAATAGAAGATTAATGTGGTTTGGGTAGTTGCATGTAGAGGTAGTAGAGTAGAGTATTAGCATGTAGAGGTAGAACTTAGAAAACTTGGAGAGAGTGTAATACATATGGTATGAACAAACTTCAGTTAAGGAAAGAAAATGCTCAAAACTTTTTATATTAGAGAAACAGCATAAAAAAAGCAGACTTAAGCTTGATGATAATGATGATGATGATGGTAATGATGATGATGATGATGATGATGATGATGATGATGATGATGATGATGATGATGATGATGATGATGATAATGATGATGATGATGATGATGATGATGATGATGATGATGATGATGATGATGATGATGATGATGATGATGATGATGATGATGATGATGATGATGATGTGGATCATGATGATTTTTATATATGAATATACATGCATATAGCTATTTATAGAGTATAACATAAACTTTTGATTTAAAAAAAAATTACTTTAGGATGCATAAATGATTATGCAACCCCAATTACAAACCTGGCCCTGACCCTGGTCTAACTTTAACC